>NW_025320844.1:0-21129 GCF_019176455.1 Solea senegalensis | reverse complement strand
AGAGTTCTGTGATTTACTGGCCGACCCACTTCTAGACATGTTTAATGACTCTTTTAAGAAAGGTGTTTTACCACAGTCTTTGAGAGAAGCGCACATCTCTCTCATTTTAAAAAAAGGGAAAATCCCTGAAGATTGTGCATCATACAGGCCTATCTCCCTATTGAATGCTGATCTAAAACTTCTCTCCAAAATATTAGCAACAAGACTGGAAGGCGTACTCCCTGTTCTTATAAATGCCGACCAAACTGGATTCATTAAGGGTCGTAATTCATACAATAATATGCGCAGATTACTGAACACAATTCAGGTTTTTCAACAGCAGTCTTTGAATGGTCTGGTGCTTTCTCTGGATGCCGAGAAGGCGTTTGACCGTGTAGAGATGCCATACCTGTTTTTTACACTTTACAAATTTGGCCTAAGTGAAAATTGTATAACCTGGATTAAACTACTTTATACAAATCCCCTGTCAGCAGTGCTTACAAATGGGTTGCAATCTTCTAACTTTGAAATTTTTAGAGGTACAAGGCAAGGGTGTCCTCTATCACCCCTGCTCTTCGCCTTGGCAATTGAGCCACTTGCTGAAGCTATTAGGACTAATGAAAACATACATGGTCTCACTATGGCCACTAGACAACACAAGATTACTCTTTATGCTGACGATGTCTTGATTGTTGTGACTGAACCTGAGGTATCTATCCCAGCCCTTATTGAGACCATTAATGAGTTCAGTATTTTCTCTGGTTACAGAATAAATTATGGTAAATCGGAAGTGATGCCATTAGGTTGCCTGAAACAGATACCTAAAACCCCATCCCCCTTCCCGTTTAAATGGTCCCCAGAAGGTTTTGTCTATTTGGGAATACGTGTAACACCCTCGTTTGATCAGCTTTACAAAGCAAATTTCCCACCCATATTTGAGCGTATAAGACTAGACCTAGAGAGATGGAATACTCTTCCAATTTCCTGGTTAGGTCGTGTCGCACTCCTAAAAGTGAACATTCTCCCTAGGCTACTTTACCCCATACAAATGATCCCAGTCGTGTTCCTCCATAAGACTATTAAACAGTTAAATAGTTGGTTTAGCTCCTTTATATGGTCTAAGAGGAGACCACGCCTGAAAATAGCTACGCTATGTCTTCCATCCTCAGAGGGGGGTCTCGACCTCCCGGACATTAGAAAATTTCAGCTCAGTGTTCATTTGCGTACCATAGCTGACTGGGTGCATAATAAATCCACGTCTCTCTGGATGGATGTAGAAAGTTCAATGTCTAAATATCCTTTGGATAATCTTCTGTTTATTAGAAAAAATACATCTTTGAAATCTGCTTGTACTAACCCTATTACGATCTCCACAGTTAAGGCATGGCATGCCATCAGAAAATTAGAGGGCAGATCTCGATTCACGTCTGTATTCACTCCGATATGCGACAATCCTGACTTCCTCCCTGGGCTAATGGACAATAACTTCCAGATTTGGGTAAACAAAGGAATATCTACTTTACGCAACCTACTGGAAGGCCCCACCATGATGTCTTTTAGTCAGCTGAAGGGGAAATATGATATCCAACAACAAGACTTCTTTCGGTATTTGCAAGTGAGAAATTTTATCACTAGGGATACCTCAATCCTTCAGTGTCAGGATGTCTCACACCTAGAGAGGCAGCTCTTTTGGCTAAAGTCTGGCGGTTCTATTAGCCTGTTTTATAATATTCTTAAAGAGTATAACATCGCAAACACCTCCTCTCTGAAGGGCTTATGGGAAAGAGAACTTAATGTTAAGATAACAGATGATGACTGGAATGACGCTTGGAAAAATGCAAAAACACTGAATGTCTGTAACCGAGTGAGAGCTATGCAGCTAAAGCTCCTACACAGGGTTCATATATCTCCCTCTCAGTGCCACAAATACAGCCCTAATACATCTCCACTGTGCCCCAAGTGTAAGACAGAAACTGGTAGTCTGACACATTGTTTATGGTATTGTAGAGAGATACAGACGTTTTGGCAGATTATAGGGCAGGAAATTAATAAGATTCTGTCTACTAATAGTAATAATAACCCTTTATACCTGCTACTCGGTATATCTGACATGTCCATCACTGACAAATTTAGAAGAAAACTTTTTCAGACACTTGCTTTCTGTGCTAGAAAGAGCATTCTTTTGAATTGGATCACAGATAAAGTTCCGTCTAAGACTCAGTGGCAAAGGGTTGTATTTGAATATGTTGTGTTGGACTTTTTGACATGTAAACTTCACAGTAATGATGATGCTTTTCGTAAAACATGGGAACCCTTTTTGTCGCATTTTGGTTTGAATATTTCCACTATTCTCACAAGAGGGTTTGTATCATAGCTCTGAATGCTCTACCTCAAAAGGGACACTTTTATTTCTGTATTCCTTTTATTTTACTTATTTGTTTTGAATGTTTTCTCCTTTGTATAAGATGTGACCCCTGAATCTTCTGCCTGTATGAATTTGAACTTGGATTTGAATATGTAAGTGAGCCAAATGTTTGTTTGTTTGACTGTTTTGTTTAGTGTTCTTGTCTTGTCTTACCTTACTTGAAAAACTAATAAACATATATAAAAAAAAAAAAAAAGCAATGTGTATTTTATGCGTGCTGACTAAATACGGCGACCGCTGGCCGCAGTCTGATGTGAAGTGATGCAAACACACATTTGCTGACTTTATCCGGCACATTAGCTTCAAATATAAAATCCTCTGAGGCTGGAAGTTTGTGTAAAACACTGTGCTCCACTGTGCAGCCACCAACAGCACACTTGTCCCTCCACGTTGACATAATACCGCTCTTCCTCCCTCGCCTGCACTCTCGCAGGGACAAGGTGGAGCTAAGGTGGAGCTCTCCAAGTAAACTTACTGGTGGGGCGGTAACATTCGCGGTGAAATGCGCATGCTGCTGTCATAAGTGCAGGGAATTCAACATGGCGTGTTTATCGCCTATACTTACACTAAGGGGGACCACGAAAACTCGAGTATTCTTTTTCCACACTTTGGCGACTGGTAGGGCCTCCAGAGTCCCAAATATAAGTATTGAAATGGTTAAAAAGTTGATTTTGCGTAATATGTCCCCTTTAAGTCTCTTGTTACAATGCAAGTGAACTGTTTGCCAAAATTCCACCATTGCTGAGTGCTGGGAAAGACAGGCCTGCTCTCTCTATGGCTTTCCCAGAAGTACTTAAAAGCAGTTCTAAAAGCCTGGTTGTTTAAAAGAGCAGTGTTAAAATGCCAATAGATGAATGTTTTTAATAAAAACGGAGCAGGAGACTAATGAGTGGTCGCTAGAACCCACAGGCTGAATGTGACATCTCCAAGCTGAGTATTTTCAAAAGTTGCTTTGACTTTCAATAACACACCTGGAATAATTTCTACACTAACCAGAGAGACGGGTAAAAAATTCCTTGAAAATAAAATTCCCACCCCCCTGTAGTGGCTGGTGATTTTAAGCTTGTGATTTTAAGCCATAAGTCCAGCCGGGCTCGGACGTCCGTGGCGGCTCCCCGCTAAAATCGTCCCCAGATGCAGTCGCCTGAGGCGGATCCCCGGTGAGGTTTACGTTGATGTTATCTGAAAATATGTTGATCTCACATTACACAAAATCTGTATGTGAAATTCAGGAAATTTGCTCTTACAAGCTTTTTAGGAAAATTGAATGCCAGAATAAACACAGGGTAACAGTGTTGATTAAAACAAAACAACCGCTCACATGAGAACAACATCTCACACGAGAACAGCTGCTCACATTAGAACAACAGCTCACACGAGAACAGCCGCTCACACGAGCAAGCATGTGGGACAACATCTGCAGGCAACCTCACCGCGAGAACAGCTCACCACGAGCAGCGCTCACGAGAACAGCCACTCACACGAGAACAACAGCTCACCGCGAGAACAACGCAGCTCGCAGCGAGAACAACAGCTGCTGGGAGCCTAGCAGCTCCACGAACAACCGCTCACAAGAACAACAGCTCACCGCGAGCCAGCCGCTCACACAAGAACAACAGCTCACCACGAGAACAACAGCTCACACAAGAACAACAGCTCACAAGAACATGTAGCTCGCGGCGACAACAGCAGCTCGCGAGGAGCAACAGCTCGCAGCGGGAACAGCGGCTGCGAGAACAGCCGCTCAGCAGCGAGAACAGCAGCTCATGCAGAACCAGCAGCTCACGAGAACCGCAGCTCCGCAGCGAGAACGGCGGCTCGAGAACAGCAGCTCCAGAACAACCAGCTCACCTGCGAGGCGGCTCACACAAGAACACCAGCTCACACAAGAACAGCCGCTCACGCGAGAACAGCAGCTCACATGAGCATTCCCAAAAAATTCCCAAAACCAAAGAAGAAGAAAACGATGCTACAGCTCCCTGGGACACATGTGGTAAGAGCGGCTCACAGCTGAAAGGTCCGTCAGGCGGGGGAGTTGGGGGGTCAGACAGTTCGAGGGTTGCCAGGTTGAGGATAGTTTTGGGTACACCAGGTTTACCAGGGCCTTAAACCCCATGAGGACTGCTGGTTCTGACTCCTGACAAGGCCATAAAAGGACCTGAAGAGGTAACAAATACACACACACACTATATCTGTGTCCAACAATAGCTCCACCTCCTGACAGTCTTATCTGTGACAGTGTCTCACCCTGACAGACAGTCTGTGACGCCACAGAGTCCAGAGTCAGGAATAGAGATGGAGAGAAGGAAAAGTGAACACAGGAATGTCTGCAGGGTAGAGAGGAGGTGAGCGGACGCCTTAATGACATGTCGCTGACAAGGTGCATGATGGGTATGCACAGTTTCCCAGGAGCCAAAACAAAGACGAACCACATGGACTCGTTCATCGTGTAGATGATGAGAAACAGGAGCAGAGGAATCTCCAGCTGTGCTTCAATGCACACTTTACGACTTGGCTTCAGTTGTATCACGTGGATTTTTAATTTGTATGTAGTGTGGGGTTTGAGGGTTTATAATCTGTATGTAGTGTGAGGTTTGAGGGTTTATAATCTGTATGTAGTGTGAGGGTTTGGGGTTTATAATCTGTATGTAGTGTGTTTGAGGGTTTACCAATCTTATGTGTGAGGTTTGAGGGTTCATAATCTTTATGTAGTGTGGGGTTTGAGGGTTTTATAATCTGTATGTGTGTGAGGGTTTATAATCTGTATGTAGTGTGAGGTTTTGAGGGTTCATCACATGTAGTGTGGGGTTTGAGGGTTTATAGTCATTATGTAGTCTGGGGTTTGAGGGTTTATAATCCGTATGGGGTTGAGGGTTTTATAATCCATATGTAGTGTGAGGTTTGAGGAGTTTATAATCTGTATGTAGTGTATGTGGGGTTTGAGGGTTTTATAATCCATATGTAGTGTGAGGTTTGTAGGGGACTTTGTCTATATAAGTCTGGGGTTTGAGGGTTTTATAATCCGTGTGTAATTGAGGGTTTGAGGTTTATCGTCGTATGTAGTGTGGGGTTTGAGGTTTATAATCGTGAACATAAGGTGTGGGGTTTGAGGGTTTATAATCTGTATGTAGTGTGAGTTTGAGGTTTTATAATCTGTATGTAGTGTAGGGTTTGAGGGTTTATAATCTGTATGTAGTGTGGCATTTGAGGGTTTATAATCTGTATGTAGTGTGTGGGGTTTGAGGGTTTTATAATCTTTATATGAGTGTGGGGTTTGAGGGTTTATAATCTGTATGTAGTGTGTAGGGTTTGAGGGTTTATAATCTGTGTATGTAGTGTGGGGTTTGAGGGTTTATAATCTGTATGTAGGTGTGGGGTTTGAGGTTTTATAATCTGTATGTAGTCTGGGGTTTGAGGTTTATAAATGCCATGTAGTGTGGCATTTGAGGGTTTACTAATCTGTATGTAGTGTGGGGTTTGAGGGTTTATAATCTGTATAGTGTGGCATTTGAGGGTTTATAATCTGTATGTAGTGTAGGGGTTGGGGTTTATGTCTTTATATGAGTGTGGGGTTTGAGGGTTTTATAATCTGTGTATGTAGTGTGGGGTTTGAGGGTTTATAATCTTTATGTAGTCTGGGGTTTGAGGGTTTATAATCTGCATGTAGTGTGGGGTTTGAATCCCTCACCATAAATAAAAAGAAGCAAAAAGAAGAGTAATCTCATATAATCTGCCCTTCTATAAGATGTTAATGAACAAAAGTCACATAAATAAAGTTATAATAAATTAACACACATGAGAACAAAACACAGGTTATTATATTCTGATTATCTTTTTGACTGAAATATTTAGGGGTTTATTTTGCCAGGATTATTATTTAAACTGATTCCTTTTACACTTTCATACTCATCATTCCATCACTTTAGTTGAGTTTTTAAAAGATCTAAAGTCGAAAAAAAAAATCTTTCTGGAATATTAAAATGGTTTGCAAAATAAAACCAACTGAATAAATAATCTCTTTATCGACTTCTATTTATGATTCTTATGGCTATTGTTTAGTAAAATAAAGATAATAGAATCGCTCTAATATAGAAGTTCATCTTTAACATGAAGCATAAAGCAAGCAGCTAGCTAAATTCACCTAATTTCTCTCACTGTTAGACAATATTTTCCAGTTTTTGTCACTGAGTAAACTGCTCACTCTTCTACACCAAAGTCCATAGAGAAAAACACAGCTCACAGGAGTTCTCTCAGTAAGTTAGAAGGTGTTATTTTCTCTGTGGAGTTTGGTTCAGGAGAGTGAACTGTGTATTAACTTCACTTGGCAGCTGCAGCCTAAACCAATGTCCAGAGAGAAAATCAGTTTTTAGTTCACAGTCACAGGATCTTCACGTCTCCTGCTGCCACCGTTGGGACATTTTTGTCACTACCAGCTCCTACAGCCCCATGTCCTGGCTCCCTTCCCTGGGGTACCAGAGTAAAATGGTACGATAAGGTCAGCAGCTTCTTTCTTTCCTGCTCAGTTTGGTTTATTTAAAATTGCCTTGACTTCCACGGGATATTTGCATCGGTTGGAGGCAGTGACGTTTTTGTGTTGGTCAATCAGCTGACTGTTGTGGGTGGAGCCAGTCTAGCTGTTTGTTGTGTCACGGTCGATGCTGTTGCACAGGTACGTTGTCACGCTACATATCTTCCATACCCCACCTACCAAGTAGTCAAAATGCAAGCCTGACCCAGGGTTTACCCGGTCCAAACCGCACTATACTGTACTAAACTGAGCCAAGCACTGACTGACTGTGTGTCAGCTTCTCTTACAACCTCAGAAAATAAAGAGCTGCTTCAGAGAAGACTTGATTGTTGATTAACTCTGAATCTTTGAATGATTGTATTTGAGGTTATCAGGGCCTCATTTGAAAAATCAACAGGATTTGATTGTTGCTGAAGCTGGAAATGTTGAAATTACTTGATGAGCTTTCAGCTACGTTCTGTACTGAGAGTTAAGTTGCATTTTTTGGATGCCTCAGAGTCGTACCAGAGTCGGCTGGTTCTCACAGTGAGTGTGTGTGTGTTTAGGCTTAAAGGTTGTAGGTGCAGGTCGGCAGCAAAAAATAAAAGCCAAAGAACAACAATCCTGAGCAGCTGCAGCAACAGAAACCCGAGTCTGACAGAGACACCAGGCCGAATGAGGAGCCACGCTCACCGACGTGAAGCTATCACTCACGCTAACACCTTTGTTGTCCGTGTGAACACAACAGCTCCAGTTCACAACGACCTGACGTGACAGTGAAGAACTGCAACCCTCCGTCATATCGTCGCGAGTCAGGAACGTCACATGTTCTATAATGTCATGAACGGAAAATGCCGGGCTCATGTTCTACTGGCTCAGCGCTCATCAATCATCTCAGGAACGCGTTGACCCCGTTGTGTGGAAATAATCGACACAACCGATAGATGAATCGAGTAAAACCCCAAACAAGCCCCAAGCTCTCGTTACAAAGTGACAATGACTGTTGAAAAATCCATGTGTTTACAGCAGACGCACAGAGGCGGAGCTACATTTGGACAAAGGTGATCAGATTTCAGCAGAGAAGAAATGGGTGATGGGTGACAGGGCATATATATGCTGTATGTGCGTGTGTATTTATGCTGTGCTGTGGTGGAGGTGTGGTTTATCTCAGAGATTAACTGCTACTGGGGAAAAAGAAAGTCTAGTTTTCTTTTCTGAGGGGGCCTCAGAAACTCAATTTTATTGATGTATTCTGTGGATCAAGTGTTTTGTTTGTTGTTTTTTAGTTGGGTTGTTTTTGCTGTAATGCAAACTCAATACAAAATGTTGTTTTCCGTCCAATTAAGTTCCCATTTCTGAGAATTATAAGCGTTTAGTTAAATAATCAGTGTGCCACCTAAGCTGTATACATTATCACTTAATGATTAATAAGGTGACAGGTTGAATGACAGAGGTCATAATAACCCAACAGTCACAGATGAACCCTGCTGCCTGCTGTGGGGGATCTCCAGCTTTGAGTTGATAAAGGTATCACAGCGCGATGTCTGGTGCACAGTTACAGATAATCTCTCTCGTAGTCGTCTGCCTGAAAATAAACTCTGTGAAGCCACTCTGAAATTGCTTACTATCAACAAGAAGGAGCACAAGACAGATCATTGGAGAAGAGATTAAAGGGCTAGTTTGTTCTTAAGTGTGGTTTCATGAGGTTCTGACACATCGTCTGTGCCAGGACCCAGCTTCAGACAGAGTCTCATTCTCACTGTGTCAGTGAGGACATTGAGAAAATCCACGTTTTTAGCCGGTGACAACAAAGGAGCTGTTGCTCCTGGTTCTTGTTCTGCTGCTTTGATGTGTACGTTTGTGTCAGAGGTAAATCTGAAAGAAGCATTTAAAACACTGAAGTCACAAAATAACTTACTTTTTCCATGGAGTTTGGTGTTTGGGAAAATAGCGGATTCACAAACTTCACGTAAGATAAAGTGGTGTTAAGCAGGCGTAGATTTGTTTAAGTTGTTCTACGTGTCTTAAGCTGGTTCTCGGTGCAGAATCGCAGGTTTTTTTCAGACAAAATGAGACAAAATATTGTTTTTCAGTCTACGCATATGATGTATCTCTGTGTGTGTGTGTGTGTGTGTGAGAGAGAGATGGTGCTTTCCCCAAAGGAGCTTCTACCTTATTATCTCATTCTTCCTCAAACAGGTGTGAGGGTTGTATGTATAAACTATACTGTGTGTATGTGTGAGTCAGCGCTTCTGTTGAGACGTCCACCGCAGAGTCGTCATACCTGAGCACTACCAGACATGTCTGTAGTGTCTAATGTTTGTGTGTGAGAGGTTGAAAGTCAAATAAAACCTTCCCTGTCTGCTTTTATCTTCCACGATGTCACAGTCTAATCTCAGCCAAGACAAAATACAGCAGATTTTCCGGCAGCCGAAACAGCATTTTATCAACTTTAACAACCTCCAGCTGTCATGTTGGTGTAAATGTGGTCATTTACATTAAAGGACTGGGTTTTATTAATATGGACATGAGTGGATGAACGATCGTTGGTACTGGAGTTTGAAGACGGCTCTGTCTTTGATTGTCACACTTAGATTGGTGAGATATGAACATTTCATGAATCACACCATGATTTCCACCACAGATAAACAGTATTATATATGTATATATATATAGTTATATGTATATATGTATATATATATAGTTATATGTATATATGTATATATATATATATATATATTTGTATTATATAACTATATATGTATATATATATATACATATATGTATGTGTATATATATACAGTACACATGTATATATATATGTATATATATATATATATATATAGTTATTTAATACACTTTGGCTGCATCATTTGCATAACTGCCACTCCATCGTATCACATAAGACACAAGAAGTGATATTTTTCAGCAGCTGAAACATCATTTTTATATAAACTAAACAACCTTGAGCTGTAATTTTAAAGACAAAGGCACTCATTAATAAAAGCCTAAAATATGGTCATTTATGTCACCACTGAACAAGGACTTGGACCCAACTGCACATAAAAATAAACAATCTTTTTTTTTTCATTAAGTGTAACGGAAAACCACAAGGAGGGAAAACTACAAGCAAAAAGCAGGGGTCGGGGGTCACAGAGGGAGACATGCTGAAAATGTAAAATCAACGTACAACATAATCACATGTCATTGCACTGCCCTGTGTCTCCAGAAATCGTCCCACTGACTTCACGTCATGTTTCTTTTCTCAGCCTCGTTTCTTCAGCACAAACATCATGTGAGGATAACAAAAGCTGATCTAAATTTAAACGCTCACTTTTTCCCAGATTGTCTAAACTTATTTGAAGCATTTTATGTGACACAAAGCTCTGTTCTAAACCTGCGCTAATTACCGTGCCATACATCATCGTCGTAATTACAAACATACAAAAACAAAAGGACGTTTTTTTCTTTCTCTCACCATCTCTTGTCCAGATCATGCTGCACAGAAACTGTTCTCTCACATGACACAGACGTGAAACAGACGTAAAACAGACGTGAAACGGACGTGAAACAGGAAACAGACGTGAAACAGACGTGAAAAAGGAAATAGACATGAAATAGACATGAAACAGATATGAAACAGATATGAAACAGATATGAAACAGAGGGGAAACAGACGGAATCAGATGTGAAACAGACAGGAAACAGACGTGAAACACACAAGAAACAGACGTGAAACAGACATGAGACAGACGTGAAACAGACAAGCGAAACAGATGTGAAACAGGACGTGAAACAGACGTGAAACAGACGTGAAACAAACGTGAAACAAACAGGCGTGAAACAGACAGGAAACAGATGTGAAACAGACAGGAAACAGACGTGAAACACACAAGAAACAGACGTGAGACAGATATGAGACAGACGTGAGACAGACGTGAAACGGACGGGAAACAGATGTGAAACAGACGTGAAACACACAAGAAACAGACGTGAGACAGATATGAGACAGATATGCGAGACAGGCGTGAAAGCGGAAACAGATGTGAAACAGGCGTAAACAAGAAACAGGCGTGAGACAGATATGAGACAGAAACGTGAACGGGCGGAAACAGATGTGAAACAGGAAACACACAAAACAGGCGTGAAACAGCGGAAACACACAGAAACAGACGTGAAACAGACATGAGACGTGAAACGCAAAGCGGACGGAAACAGATGTGAAACAGACGCAAACAGGAAAACAGTGAAACAGACACGTGTGAAACAGGCGGAAACACACAAGAAACAGACGTGAGACAGATATGAGACAGGCGTGAGACGTGAAAGAGACAGGAAACGGACAGGAAACAGATGTGAAACAGGCGTGAAACTGAAACATGAAACAGGAAACAGGCGTGAAACAGACAAAACTGACGTGAAACAGGAAACAGACATGAAACACACATGAAACAGACATGAAACAGACGGGAAACAGGCGGGATACAGACAGAATCAGATGTGAAACAGACAGAAACAGAAACACACAAGAAACAGGCGTGAGACAGAGACGGGATGAAAACAGGCGGAAACAGGCGTGAAACAGACAGAAACAGGCGTGAAACACACGAAACAGGCGTGAGACAGAAATGAGACAGACAGTGACAGGCAGAAAACAGAAACAGCGTGAGACAATGAAAACAGGAAATAGACATGAAACAGACATGAAACAGAGGAAACACGGAATCAGATGTAAAACAGACAGGAAGCAGACGTGAAAACACACAAAAACAGGCGTGAAACAGGCGTGAGACAGGCGTGAAACAGACAGGAAACGAGAAACAGATGAAACAGACGTGAAACAAACACAAGAAACAGACGTGAAACGAGGAAACAGGAAACGATGGGCGCAGATATGAGACAGGCGTGAGACAGACATGAAACGGAAACAGATGTGAAACAGGCGTGAAACAGAAACAGGCGTGAGATATGAGACAGGCGTGAGACAGACGTGAAGACAGAAGCGGACAGGAAACAGGCGTGAAACAGACAGCTGGCGTGAAACAGGAAACAGATGTGAAACAGACGGAAACAGACATGAAACAAAACAGATGTGAAACAGACAGACAGAAAACAGAAACAGACGGAAACAGACGTGGAAACAGACGTGAAACATGCGTGAAACAGGAAACAGACATGAAACAGACAGGAAACAGACAGGAAACAGATGTGAAACAGGTGCGAAACAGACAGGAAACAGACAGGAAACAACAGACGTGAAACAGATGGGAAACACTGGATTGTGTGTGTGTGTGCACGTGCCCGTGTGCGTGTGTGTGCATGTGCGTGTGCGTGAAACAGGAAAAAGGAAACAGACTTGAAACAGGAAAAAGACGGGAAAAAGACGTGAAACAGACATGAAACAGACGCGGAGACAGACGCGACGTGAAACACTGCACTGGATTGTGTGTGTGTGTGTGTGTGTGTGTGCATGTGCGCATGCGTGTGTGTGCGTGAAACAGGAAAAAGGAAATGTGAAAAAGACGTGAAAAAGATGTGAAACAGACATGAAACAGGAAACAGACGTGAAAGAGACGTGAAACACTGCACTGGATTGTGTGTGTGTGTGCACGTGCGCGTATGTGCGTGTGCGTGAAACAGGAAAAAGCAAACAGACTTGAAACAGGAAAAAGACGTGAAAAAGACGTGAAACAGACGTGAAACAGATGTGAAACAGACGTGAAACAGACGTGAAACAGACGGAAACAGACATGAAACAGGAAACAGACGTGAAACGGACGTGAAAAAGACGTGAGACAGATGTGAAACAGACAGGAAACAGATGTGAAACAGACAGGAAACATCAGACGTGAAACAGATGGGAAACACTGCACTGGATTGTGTGTGTGTGCACGTGTGCGTGCGTGTGTGTGCATGTGCGTGAAACAGGAAAAGGAAACGCGAAACAGGAAACAGACTTGAAACAGGAAAAAGACATGAAACAGACATGAAACAGACGTGAAACAGACGTGAAACAGACAGGAAACAGACGTGTAACAGATGTGAAAAAGGAAACAGACATGAAAAAGACGGGAAACAGATGTCAAACAGACAGGAAACAGATGTGAAACAGTGGTGAAACAGAGGTGAAACAGACAGGAAACAACAGACGTGAAACAGACGGGAAACACTGCACTGGATTGTGTGTGTGTGTGTGTGTGTGCGTGAAACAGGAAAAAGGAAACGTGAAACAGACGTGAAACAGACGTTAAACAGGAAACAGACGGAAACAGACATGAAGCAGGTGAAACAGATGAAACAGACGTGAAACAGGAAACAAAACAGACGTGAAGCAGATGTGAAACAGACATAAAGCAGAGGAAACAGACGGGAAACAGACGTGAAACAGACAGGAAACAGACATGAAACAGGAAACAGACGTGAAACAGACGTGAAACAGAGAAACAGGAAACAGACGGAAACAGACGAAACAGACGGAAACAGACGGAAACAGATGTGAAACAGACGTGAAACGCTGCACTGCATCGTGTGTGTGTGAGTGTGTGTGCGGTGAGTGTGGGTGTGTGTGTGTGTGTGTGTGTGTGTGTGTGTGTGTGAGTGTGTGTGTGTGAGTGTGTGTGTGTGAGTGAGGAGTGTGTGGAATGTGTGTGTGCGCGTGTGTGTGCATGTGCGTGTGTGTGTGTGTGTGTGTGAGTGTGCAGGGTGTGTGTGTGTGTGTGTGTGCGTGTGTGTGAAATGAAAGTAAGTGAAATGTCAGAGAAGCACAGCACGTTCTTGCCGACACAGTCCTGAAACACCCTAACCAAGGATGTACCAGGCACATGAGATTCAGGAACACAAACACACACACAAAATATAAGTTACATCACCTGTGGTAAAGTAAATAACCTTTCAAAGATCGTGGATAAGGGTCTGAATTGGAACTCAGACGTCATTAATTTGGTAAATTTGCACCTGTGATTTTTGTCAAAATCACTGAGTTTTTCATGGACTTTTTCTGACAGTGAACTCTTTGTGTCACTTTCTGGCACCAAACCCCACAGAGAAATTCAGTGATTTTAACATCACACACACAGGAGGTTCATCACCTCCATCACCTGCATCAATGAGTTCACCCTATTTGTTCAAGAGTGGGTGTATACAGGTCTGCAATGTGATTTCTTATATTCTGGTGCAGTTTTGAGAGCTGGAGAAGGACAATACATACATGTGTTCAAATTCATAGTCTTTTGCTTTTTGACCTATTAAGGTAGTGACACCTTGACCTTTTGGGCCCAGTCGGTTCATTCATTAATCCATCCTTGCTCACATGCTAACAATGTTTTGGGGCTCCTCTCTATAGACCCCTGTATTAATATAGTCGTTATTTACAGCAAACCAGACACCTTTAAACCTTAGAGGACACTGAGATTTATTTATATGACATTTATTTAAACTGTCATATTCAAAGTGAAGCACTAAGTATGGTTTACTCAAGTCACATTGACAAATTCAATTCAATTCAATTTTATTTGTATAGCGCCAAATCATAACATACATGATCTCAGGTCTGTACATAGACAACATCAAGGAGAGCAGAGAAACACAACAGTTCATACAATGAGCAAACACTAGGGGGCATACAAGTGTATCAAGTTACAAGTTTATACAGTCAATGAGATCGACTTTTAATTATAGCACAATAATAATGGTGATGATATGTATGATATGGATAGCCTCGAAAACTGGATCTGGATCCTGCAACCTGCAAGATGAGGATACAGAGAGAGAGAGAGAGGGAAGGAAGGAAGGACACAAACTAGGGAGAGAAAGAGACAAGGTTAATGACATATAAAAAGTCATAATCATACCCTGAGTGTGAGAGAGTGAATGTGCGTGTACCACAGGAAAATTCCCCAGCATTTTGTGATCTAAGTGGTCTGTTAGGGTGATAGGGTAAGACTAGGTCTTTCAGGTATGAAGGGGCGTGACCATTAAGTGCTTTGTATGTGAGGATTCATACATTCATTCATTCAATCAATCAATCATGTCACTTGTTATTTACAGTTTTTTACAATAACTTTGCTACTATTTTCAGAACCTTGATGTCATTTTTCAAAACCCTAAATGGTTATCACTTCTAACACAGGCTGTCTAATGTTCAAAACATTGCATTGTGCATTCACGTCTTTAAAGAAATCTTGCACTTGCACAATCATTGGTTCAAAAAAACAAATTTACTGTGAAACATAACTATAGATCAAATGAGTACAACTGATAATTAATTTAGTCAACTTTGAATTAAAGCTAGGTTATTATCAGAAGCTCTAGGCACGACTATGGAGCCTGAAATCCAAACAACTCATCTCCATCAAATCAATTAACAACCATTTGCAAAGGATATAAAGACTCTAATCATTATATAAATGAAAAGACGCACCACATAAAATGGGTCAGTTCTGATAAACAATCAATAAATCGATCATGTACTTCCCATCTTACAGCATAAAAATAAAATCAGATATTTATGTTTCTTAACCCTTTAAATCTATTTATACATCTTAATAATATTTTAAACATCACATTTTAATCAACCATTTAAAACATTAATTCTGTTAACAGTTAAGATGAACTTCTAAGATGAACATGTATATCGGCTATAACTAAATCACCATCATTTTACAATATGACAAGAAAGAGAGTGAATACTATTAATATGAACTATTAAATGGTTTTAAGTCAACAAAACAAACTATAAAGGCAACTTTGACAGTGTGAATACTACCAACATTTCCTACAAAAATCAAAACAACTCACATTTAAATGCTAGCGATTAGCCCGCGGCTAACGCGATTAGCGATCTTTTATAAACATTTCCATCAACATAAAACAATCTGAATCTGTGTCTATGTGATATCGAGCACTATGTATTAAGGTCACAACTCGCAAATTTGTGCGGCTCGTCTCTCTCTCTCTCACAGCTTCCTACCAGTCCTTAAAGGGGACATATTATGCAAAATCAACTTTTTAACCATTTCAATACTTATATTTGGCACTCTGGAAGCCCTACCAGTAAGTTTACTTGGAGAGCTCCACCTTAGCCCCTGCGAGAGTGCAGGCGAGGGAGGAAGAGCGGTATTATGTCAACGCGGAGGGACAAGTGTGCTGTTGGTGCTGCACAGTGGAGCACAGTGTTTTACAGAGGATTTTATATATGAAGCTAATGTGCCAGATAAAGTCAGCAAACGTGTGTTTGTGTGTTCGCACCACTTCACTTGATCCTTGTGTCCGACACACTGCTGAACTGTAAATCAGCTAAAAAGACTTAGGGTTCAAGACCACAGACTCAGTCTGATACAGTCACATACAGCAGCTGTTTATGCAGCGATCAGCGGTGGATCAGTGGTGCTGTCCCTAAGTGTTTTTAACTGATTTACAGTTGGACAGTGTTCGGCTCGATCCTTATGTAGGACGTCTCTTCCTGTGACAGCACTCTCGCTGTTTTCTGCTCACGCTGCCATGTTGATATTGTCAGAGAACTAGTGGAGGGAGGGGGAGAGGAGGGAACAGGAGCTGAGCGGGTGAGCGCTGTAAAGAGGACAAATCAGAAACCCCCTGGAAGAAGTGGGTGTGTGTTTGCCTGTGTCTCATTTGCATATAAAGGGACCATGCACAAAACCAAGCGTTCTGAAAGGGGCGGGTTTAGCAGGGTTATTGAACTGCTATGGTGCTTCATCCTTATGGTATTTTGACCAAACCATGTCACTGACATGTTCATTAGGACACCAGGGAACTATTTTAATGGGTGAAATAGGGTATAATATGTCTCCTTTAAAGCTCTCTGGCAATGTCTCCACCGGAAGAAAAGAAAAGGTGAATGCTCATTGCAAATTCCCAGGGGTCTATACGTCACCCTCTGGCAGAGCAAAGGATTACACTTCAGTAAACCTGTGAGGGTTACACACACACAAGCAACCGATAGTTTAACTGTGTCATTGTTTGTACAATCATTAAATATTGTAGAACAAAATAGGTGATACAGATTTCATTATGGTACTACAGGTACAGTACATTAAATACATCTCTGTAAAAGTACTGCAGTACTGTACTTCCACATTGTCATCAACTCTGTGTTGTGGATTTGGCCACAGGTCGTGGCACATGCACGCACACACACACAGGGCTGCTCTCAGCTGTGTTTTCACTCTAAATAAAGTCTTAAAAACTTACATTCATTAGCTTTCGCTGCTTTTTTCACTCGAGGACACTGATATGTGTCATCACTCACAGGCAAAAAAAGGATAATTGAATTTTTCTTCGGGCCCCCTGGTGGTCACGGGGCCCTAAGCAGCCGCTCAGTTTATTTGTTTGCTTAAGCCTTGGGATCTGGAAACATGAACAGAGACCATTACAGTGAAAAAGGAAACGTTATTGTTTCTGAGGAAACACGGAGCATTCAGACAGGAAGTGGGCGTCGGTCAAAGACAACAGGAAATACAGACGTGTGAGATGACGTTGATGTCAAATATGAGTTTTATTGCGTGAACAGCAGGCAGCTGTACATGGTTTATAATTCTGTGGCACAGGGAGCCACCTGCTGGCCAAAGAAGAGACAACAGGGAGAATCATCAATCTGTTTCATTTTGTTTTTGGAGCGAAAAAGAAGAGAAAATGTCATGTTAGGATCTTTAGAAACACCAGATCAATGAATGAAGTTTTATTTTCTGTGAAAATGAAAATAAAATGAAATGTTAGGGCCATTACAAATGTTTTTTTACACCAAATGTTCATCATGTTTAAGCTAAATTAAAGCTTTCGAGACACAGAACCAATTTAATTTATTTTCACTCAAATTTGAACAAAATTAACGAGTGAAATTTTCTTTTCTGTTTAACATGATTCAAAATCAGTGACTGAAAAAGGAATAAAAGTTGAAACTCTTCTGAGCCTTGTTTTGCCCGTAGACTGTGCAATTAATCAAAAAACCCAGAATTTCAACCAGAAACATCACAAAAAACAACGTTAAAATGTTGGAAAAGCATCAAATGGATCCACAACCAGTGTTCATTTTACATTTATTTCCTTTAAAAGATAATGATCTTTAGTTTATAGAGATTAAGGATCTGCTCTGGACATTAGAAGTGGAAAAGGGTTCATTTCTGGGGGAAAATCAGCTGTTCAGTCAGGGTGGATGAGATGAGCTCATGATATTTGTCACAATAAAATATTTACATCAGAATTGTCTCTCAGCAGTGGTACTATTAAAATTAAACGGAAAAGACAAACCGCAAATAATGAATAGTTAAAGGTGACATCGAATGCTTGTATCACACATATATGTTAGTTACGGAGGTCTACTTACATATATTAACTTGTTTTCATGGTCACATATATATGTTAGTTATGGAGGTCTACTTACATATATTAACTTGTTTTCACGGTCACATATATGTTAGTTATGGAGGTCTACTTACATATATTAACTTGTTTTCATGGTCACATATATGTTAGTTATGGAGGTCTACTTACATATATTAACTTGTTTTCATGGTCACACATATATGTTAGTTATGGAGGTCTACTTACATATATTAACTTGTTTTCATGGTCACATATATATGTTAGTTATGGAGGTCTACTTACATATATTAACTTGTTTTCATGGTCACATATATGTTAGTTATGGAGGTCTACTTACATATATTAACTTGTTTTCATGGTCACATATATGTTAGTTATGGAGGTCTACTTACATATATTAACTTGTTTTCATGGTCACATATATGTGAGTTATGGAGGTCTACTTACATATATTAACTTGTTTTCATGGTTTACTATATATGTTAGTTATGGAGGTCTACTTACATATATTAACTTGTTTTCACGGTCACACATATATGTTAGTTATGGAGGTCTACTTACATATATTAACTTGTTGGGTCACATATATATATGAGTTATGGAAGTCTACTTACATATATTAACTTGTTTTCACGGTCACACATACATGTTAGTTATTGAGGTCTACTTACATATATTAACTTGTTTTCATGGTCACATATATATGTTAGTTATGGAGGTCTACTTACATATATTAACTTGTTTTCATGGTCACATATATATGTTCGTTATGGAGGTCTACTTACATATATTAACTTGTTTTCATGATTAAAAACCTCCTTATCGCTGAAAACGAGCCGATCAAAATATCTCCTCACTGACGCTCTCGTCAACCGCGCTGACGAAACCACACCCCCAGCACGTGGACTGTGTTGTGATTGGCCAGCCAACGAGAGCTTTCCCACTGTCCTGTGATTGGCCAGGTATCTGGAAGTGACGTAATAGATAGGCCAGCTCTCAGATACGCAGCTCCCCCTCTGGCACGGTGGATGCTCTGCATCTCAGCAGCTACAACGAGAGTAGTTCTTCTTCTTCTTCTGCGGTTGAATGTACGCAACTGGATGTGCCGGGACTAGTGCCCGCACCAGGAGGCGCTACGGTGGTGAGAGGAGTGGTGAGGTTTACTGATGACATCATCAGAATAGGGAAGTGCCGATCCGCTTCGCAGAGCCCAGGAAAACAATAAAAGCCTATTTTCTCAGCAGTGGCTGAACTGTTAATTCTGAAACTTTAGGGTTTCATAAACGAGGTAATTACGCAGATACACACAGCTTCCGGTCTATGTCGCCTTTAAATAAAGAGATAACACGTAGTAAATTATAAATAACTGTAAAAGTGAGTCAGTTATTATACAAAATGAATGCATTTATAAACAAAAACATGCAGAAATAATAAAAGATTATAACTTGTAATGCAAAGTGTGTATTAAGTGTGTATTTAAGTTGCTGACATCATTTTTATTTAATTTAATTTTATGTATTTTAATGTATTATATTTATTTTAATGTGAGTTTTTACGTGTTATTTATTATTCTGTGCAGCACTTTGGATTTCTTGACCTGATGTCATTTCATTCACTTTTGTTTTCACATAAAAAACAACAGACAGTTAGCAGATCTTTCAGTGCAATTGACTTTTATTTTATTATTATATCATACCAGAAAACAACAGAAAACAACCAGAAAACAACCAAAACTCAACATACAACAAAGTAAAACCGAAAAAAGTGCAGGAAATGAACTGAATGATCTTAAAAACACTGTCTCGTGTCACAAAATGAGGAAAAGTCACAATCAGAAAGTCCAAGTCACTTAAATCATCGTGTCGCACACAATCTTATCATCCCTGATGTTTGAGAGAATATTTGTGTTTTCACTGTATAATCCCCATCTGCTGAGCAGGTTCTTTACTGATATTATCCTTGGAAAATTCCAGTTATTACCACCTTTTAATCTCTTAATCCTCTATTAATTTAATGACAGATTAGATCGAGTTTGCTGGTGGAAGCCTGTGTTTGTGGGAACATCACTGAAAATAACATATCTATTACTCGACTGCATGCTGTCTTAAAGGGATAGTTGAGGGTTTTAGCACTAAGTGCTAATAATCTGCACCTGCTTAACTCTTTGATATGATGTAAATACAGCTAGTATAATGCAGCTAGTTGGTCTTGGTCTTCAGCTCTGCCAGTTTGCTGGTGACAAAGTTCCACTTGAAGGACGCCTCCTCGCTGCTGCTGCTGCTGCCTCCTCCCAGCGACATGTATTTGGAGAAGCTGTTGTTGCTCCTCCCTCCTCCTCCTCCATCTCCTTGGCTCTCTTCTCCCTCGTTGACCTGGCCGACCTGGTTCTCGTGCCCTGTGGCCTCCATCACCACCACCTCCTCACACTGACCTGCTGCTGCAGCCGCCACAGCTTCCCCCTGCTTCTTGGCAGCCCAGTTGGTAGCAAAGCTGTCCCAGAATGCCGAGCGCCTGCCGGGTCGAGGAGGCTCCTCGGGCTTCACTGCGAGTGGACTGAATTCAGAGAAAGGAGTGGAGTGATGTCTCAGACTCACAGAATGTCTGTTCTGTATCTGGCAGACAGTTTTTCTCACACACCAAACCCCACAGAGAAAATGAGTGATTTTACGTCACAGCACACAGGAGCTGTTGATCCACCGTTGATCCACTGTTGATCCACCGTTGATCCACAGCTGATCCACAGCTGATCCACAGCTGATCCATCGTTGATCCACCGTTGATCCACAGTTGATCCACAGTTGATCCACTGTTGATCCACCGTTGATCCACAGTTGATCCACAGCTGATCCACCGTTGATCCACCGTTGATCCACCGTTG
>NW_025320843.1:0-9343 GCF_019176455.1 Solea senegalensis | reverse complement strand
CATAGTATAGTATGTCGTCAAAAATCACCCAAAAAGTCATAGTATAGTATGTCGTCCAAAATCAGCCAAAAAAAGTCATAGTATAGTATGTCCTCCAAAATCACTCGAAAACATCATAGTATAGTATGTTGTCCAAAATCACCCAAAAAAGTCATAGTATAGTATGTCCTCCAAAATCACTCAAAAACCCAATGCAAAAAGGCCCTTGTTCCAACCGGGGCTCGAACCCGGGTCTTCTCGCTGCAAGGCGAGAGTGCTAACCACTACACCACCGTGTGGCCCCTCATAGTATAGTACTTGTCCAAAATCACTCAAAAAAGTCATAGTATAGTATGTCGTCAAAAATGAGACCAAAAAGTCATAGTATAGTATGTTGTCCAAAATCACCAAAAAGTACAGATAGTATATGTGGTCCAAAACCCAAAAATGTCATGTCCAAATCAGTCAAAAGTCATAGTATATTATGTGTCCAAAATCAAAAGTCATAGAATATTATGTGGTCCAAAATCTCCCAAAGTCATAGTATAGTATGTCGTCCAAAATCAGTCAAAAAATGTCATAGTATAGTATGTCGTCCAAAATCACCCATAAAAAGTCATAGTATAGTATGTCGTCCAAAATCAGTCAAAAAAGTCATAGTATAGTATGTTTTCCAAAATCAGTCAAAAAAGTCATAGTATAGTATGTCGTCCGAATCTATAAAAAAGTCATAGCATAGTATGTCGTCCAAAATCAAAAAGGTCATAGTATAGTATGTGGTCCAAAATAACCCAAAAACGTCTAAATATAGTATGTGGTCCAAAATCACCCAACATGTCACAGTATAGTATGTCGCCCAAAATTAGACAAAATAGTCATAGTACAGTATGTTGTCCAAAATCACTCAAAAAGTCATAGTAAAGTATGTTGTCCAAAATGAGACTAAAAAGTCATAGTATAGCATGTCGTCCAAAATCACTCCAAAAAGTCATAATATGGTATGTCGTTCAAAATATTTCAAGGTATATAGTAGGTATCTCAATATATCTCAAAGGTCATAATAGTATAGCATGTCGTCCAAAATGAGACAAAAAAGTGATAGTTTAGTATGTCAACCAAAATCAGTAAAAAAGTCATTGTATAGAATGTCTTCCAAAATCACTAAAAAAAGTCATGGTATAGCATGTCGTCCAAATTCACTCAAATAAGTCATTGTATAGTATGTGGTCCAAAATGAGACAAAAAAGTCATAGTATAGTATGTCGTCCAAAATCACTCAAAAAATCATCGTTTTGTATGCTCCTAACCTGTTTCACTCTGACAAAGCTATAACCCTGAACCTCTTCCTTTCCCCCAATTCAATTTCCTGCTTCTGTTTCATACTTATTTCATGGTGCAAGTCTGTGATAGTGCTGCTCCATGGTGATAGTGTATGTGCCTGCTGCTGACACAGCAGTGAGTGTTTGGTGAAATTGATTTCAGCAGGGTTTCCCGTCGCACCATCTGTCTGTCTACACAACACAAACACAAACAAGGGCCTCATTTCAATAAGTGGAGAGTGGAGCATTTGCTGCATCATTTTACCTTATTTAAATAAAGTAATGGATCTTTTCCAAAGGGACTGAGATGTAGCAAAGGATACATCTAAAAATTAAAGTTCATTGTTTTGTCCTCAATAATACATAAAAAAAAAGTTGAAACAGTTCTAACTTTAGCATGAAGTCTGTTTTAGTCAGAACATTCCTTTCAAATCAGCTGCTCAGTGTTGAGCCACAACATAACTTTGTGTAGAGAAACTGTTACGACGTTTAATATGAGAGCAACATAAATTTTCATCTGGCTCATGTTCTGTGACTATAAATAAATAAATAAACCAATATAAAACACTTGCATTTATTTTTCATGTTACATCAGTCGGTCATGTCCTTACGGAAGAGTATTAGGGCCTAGTATAATTTTTTTAAAAAAGTAAAAATAAATCTGAAATTAAAGTCAGAATTCTGACTTTTGCTTTAGTCAGGGAATTATGAGAAAAAAGTCATAGTTCTGAGATTAAAGAAAAACGTCAGAATTGTGAGATTAAAGAAAAAGTCTGAATTGTGAGATTAAAGTCAGAATTATGCGATTTATTTTTCCACGTGGCCCTGATACTCTTCTGTATGTTCTCTTGGTCATTCGGAGAGAAAAAAGAAAAGAAAAAAGACGCCAACAAAAGAGAAGAACTGCTTTGTATCGATCCAGAGAAATGTACAATCATAATAAAGTACAAGAATTTACATCTTTACGTGGACAATGTCTGTTCCTGCAAGTGATGGAAAGTCTTCTTATCATTTATGTTTAGTTTAATCCAGTTCAGGCTCACTGTTGTAACAGCTCGATGCTGGTATCACACAGCTCCAAAGACTATCTTTGTTTTATTGAAACCTTGTGGGAAAAGTTTATCTAAACTTCAGGAAAGAGGGACTGTTGTTTTGGTTTTTCTACATTGATCTCTTTTTCTGTGGAGCACAGTCATCAAACCACTGCAGTGCAGAGATAAATAAGTAGGGGAATTGCCCTTGTTGGCTTGTGGGAATCTCCCAGAGCAGCGTTCTGCTTCAGGGACATTCCCAGGATACAGCTGCATTCAGCCAACTAGTAAAAAATCCATTGCTGGAAGGTGGTTGTTTTTTGTTTTTTTTACATTTCACTGTGGCCAACATTACATTCATGATTCATATACGAGACATTTCTAAACGTAGGACAGCGTGTACTCAAAACAGCGACGTGTCATTCAAGTATTTTCCAAAACAAGTCAAAGACGACTATAAAAATCTGTGCCCGAGTGGCTCCAGCTGAGGTGATAGGCATCTCTGGCGCTCGGCATGAGAAGAAGTCAGAGCAGCCACAGGCCTTTCAGCACTAAATGGTTTTCAGGCCTGTTTGATGTCACGACTGTAGCTTCATATCATGTATTATAGCTGTTTTCACAGATATGAGGAAACTTAAGGGAACAGAATGTACACATACCTGTCTGCACTCCTCTATTATAACCCTACTACACTTAGATGGGAATTTACACAGAGGTGGAAAGTAATGAGTTACGTTTACTTGTACTTTTTAAAGTCATTTGTCATTTTACTTTTACTTAACCCTTTAACACCTTTGCACTAGCCCACTTTGCATTATCGAAATCACGCAACGGTTTGTGCTATGAGAAAAATTCAGTGTTGCAGGAAGCAGGGCAAATCAGCATCTTAGTCACCAGAGATGAGAGAGGTGGAAAACATGCCTGTTCATAGTGTCCTTTTTGTTTTGGACATTGAGACAAAAAAACCCTCAAACAAATGTTATTTTAAACATGTTTTATACTGTTCAAATTTCAAATTGAACACACAAAATCTGGTTTTCATGTACAATTTCATTTTAAATTGTGAAAACGGTATGCAGTAAACATGTAGTAACTGCCAGATATTGAAAGTTATTCTGGAAAAATGGGCAAAAGCACTTAGTCACAGCACATTTTCTGGCCCTTTTATGGTTAAAATAACCAAAAAAAAAAAGTCCAGATGGACATTTTGTTAAAAAGTTAAGTACATTTTTTTGGAAGTACTGTAATTTGTGAATTGGCAATAATTAATAATAATAATGAAGGTCCCTGAGTGAGTGAGAAAGTTAAAGGATTTGTGAACTTTGACCCTTTTGGACTGATACATTATGTGTTTACATAATTTTATTTTGTCAGCACTTTAATTTGTAAAGGTTTGCCTTTAATTAACAATTAATGTGATGTTTGTGAGTTTACTTACTTTTACTTTAACCTGAGTACATTTTTAGAGCAGTACTTTTACTTGTCCTTAAGTAACATGTTAAAATAGTGGTACTTTTACTTTATCAGGTACATTTCACAGTGTATAAAATTTCAAGCTCATTTATTTGGAGTACTTCACAGAACCTAACTGATAAATAACTCTCTCAATCTCCCGTATGTATTTCTATCTGAGTTAATTGTATCTCCAAACCACTGGAACAATGTTTATTTTTGCATTCAGGCACGGAAACGGGTATTGAACATCCATTTAACGTCGTTCACGTTTGACTTGCAGAGCAGATCTCTTAGTGCCAATAAAAGCAAAGCGTGAAATCCCATATGAAGACAGAGGCAGACAGAGTAACACAGTCTGTTTGGACAGTCAGGGTCACCACTCGATATCAGGTCGTCTGGCTGAGTGAACCCGACTGAACTTTTGTTCATTTCTAATTTGGGAGAGAAGAGATACAGGTCTCTTTAGGTAAACATCCTTGACAGCCACCTGCATGTGAAACTAGAACTTTTCTCCTCCTCCTCCTCCTCCTCCTTCTCTTCTGTTCCCTTAATCTCCACTGCTGGCCTTTGAGCAAGTAACACAACCAGCACAGACACACCATCTTTGCTTCAGACTGTTTTTTTTATTTGGTATGATATCAGAGGTGGAAAGAGTACAGAAATAGTCTACTCAAGTAGAAATACCACTATTTTGGTAACATTTAACTTAAGTACAAGTAAAAGCACTGGTCTAAAAATGTACTCAAGTTACTCAGTTACTTTTGGGGTTCTTTCTTGTGTCGTGCAAAAAGGACAAGGGAACACAAATCTTCCATAAATTGTTTTTAATTAAAGGCAAACCTTTACAAATTAAAGTGCTGAAAATAATCTATGTAAACACATAATTTATGAATCAAAACGAGTAAAAGGTCACAAATGTTTTTACTTTATCATTCACTCAGGGACCTTAATTAGCGCCAATTCACCCGTCTTCATCATTCACCTGTCCTCATCATTCACCTGTCCTCATCATTCCCAGCCAAAGTTTCTAAATTTGTCCTAAAAATATTTATTATACAACTTCCACAGTAACTTATGACACAGTATGTTAACGCCAATGTCTCTGTGCCACTGAAACTGAACTAAATGTACAATTTCAATCTCAACCTCTAACCTGTATCCAGCCAGCAATTTGGTTTCCCACCACAACATAATTGTGGTCGTACAACGTTCTGCCAAACAGATGAGTTCCCCTCGAGTCTGTGTTATTATTATTTCTGTTCTCTTCGTCTTGTCAAGACGGAGAAGCTCACTTGACATAAACTTATGTCGCATACTTCTGAGCACAGATCAGACTTTACCAGCGCCTGATTTGAACTTTTGATTGATTCCGTTGGATGACGTGGTTGTTTGCTTATGTTGGTCGGCCACCGTCAATCATGTGATTAAAACACAACCACACAAACCTTCACAGATTTTTTTATACACTGATTTTTATCTTTGATCACCAATATGTCATTAATACCGAACGCCGCATAAAAATAGAACAAGATTTAGGACCCAATTTTCTTCTTTTTCCTCTAGAAGAAGATTTTTATCTTGTGATAAGACAAAGATGAGACGGTCGTGTTGGGACTCAAGCAGATAAAATGGTAAAATGTGGAATGCACCCATCATTTCTCAATTCATTCAGTTTATACTTTCAACAGAGGTTACGGTAATGTGTGTGTAAAAACATTTCTTGTCTTTTTACATCCTTCCCTGGACTTGTCCAAGAGGCTCCGGTTGGTTAATGGTATGCAGGCGGCCTATAGTATATATACATTCACTCCTAATGGACATGGGAGAGATAAGCTTAGATAATTGCTGGGAAAGTTAATGCACTGACCCTGGGCACACATTCCATACATGCAGTGAGGGCTATGAAACACATTTTACCAAGATCTCAGCCTCTCTGGTGTTTTTTTTTTGTTTTTTTGTGGTGGGGGGGGGACCTTTTGTTCCCCTACGGTCCAGCCTCTGTACTTGGCAGCTCATCTGAGAGCCTCGGGGCAGATCTCTTGACGCACTGCTGACAGATCAGCAGTGATGATGAGAGAGCGGAGCAGAGGAAAAAAAGGAGATGATGAGGAGAGCAGAGGTGAAAGTGAAGAATGGAGGGAGGGCAAACACAGACGAGCGGCACTTCAGATCCTGAGGGGGCCGGGCCTCACGCAAACGTAGGTCCTCTCCTCTGTCCGCCGTGCTTCTTTCCTCCTCCACCTCCATTGCTCTGTCACTCAGGACTAGACTATTTCAATTTAATAAGGCTAATCCCTCCTAGAGGTAAGCTGCTCATCACCTCTCTCTCTCTCTCTCTCTCTCTCTCCCTCTCTCTCTCTCTCTCTCTCTCTCTCTCTCTCTCTCTCTGTGTCTCCCTCCCTGCTCCTCCAGAAGAGAGCAATCTCCTTTCAGCAGGAGGACAGGATGAGGGTGAAGGCCGCTCTGCTTGATAGGAGAGAAAAATGTGAAAGGTGAGACTGAAAAGAGGCCTTGACAGCAGCTGTGGTCGAGCTCAGTTTGGAAGGTTTGGGCATCAATGGTTTGATAAACTTGCAGGTGGCACACCTTTTGTGCCGATTCATCCAGCTTTTAACATTATGCCGATATGAAGCGCGGTGATAACTTTGTCCTCCAGAGAGGAAGTGGAGTGATACAGTTGGTATTTTAGTGTGTGCTATCGCCCGCCTCCTGTCAGCAGAGCACTCTCCAGCTGTCAGCAGTAAAACTTAGTTTGCCTGCTGCTGGAGGCTTTTATTCTTGATGCCGACTACCACTGACTTTGCTTCAAAGTAATGGGCACAATGAAGAATAAATAAAAAGAGTTTATGTAATCTGAAGACAGGGGGTTCAGCAATGACACTGCTTTAAAACAAACACAACTTTTTTAATACAAACAAAGGTCTGTTACGTTCCAGTGCTGCTCACAGGAAGTGATTCGTTTGATGTCAGGACAACGGTTAGGTTAACGTGTGATCAGGTGATGATTAAAGAATGAACTTGTTGTTGTTGTGGTGTATGAATGTTGCGGTCGTGACATTAACCCATGCCGCTATACAGCTCCAGACTTCACGTGACAGGACACATAACACCGTCATGTTGAAAAATGTTGGCACCAGTGCTTGTTTCAAGGATTAAGAGTTCACTGTGCACTTTACATCTACAGAGACTGAGGAACACATCACAGAACCTGACAGACTTATCCTGGACATAATTCCAGAGTGGTTAGCACTCTTACCTTTGCAGCAAGAAGACCCAGGTTCGTGACCAAAGTGGAACAAGGGCCTTTCTGCATGGAGTTTGCATGTTCTCCTCGTGTGTGTGTGACTTTTCTCCAGGTCCTCCGGTTTCTTCCCACAGTCCAAAAACATGCAGATTTGGGGATTAGGCAAATTGGACACTCTAAATGGACCACAGGTGTGAATGTGAGAGGGAATGGTTGTTTGCGTCTACCTGTCCGTACCACTTTTCGCCTTATGTCAGCTGGGATTGGCACAAGCGCCTCCTGGGACCCTCGTGTGGAGGATAAAGCAGGAGAAGGTGAGTGAGCGTTGGAGTTTGGCATCCAGTTTCGTAGCATCCCAGTCGGCAGTCAAGGGAAAACTTAAAGAATTCCTGCCAAAATAGCATTGTCTCTGTTACGTGACTTCATCGCAACAGAGATCTATACTGAGAAACACAGACAGAGAGTCACGTGGAGCAGATTGGTTAAATCATTATTGTGTTAAGTCATTCTCCAAATTTTTGAATGTAACAAATATTTTATGTTTAAGGGTCGCACACACAAACAAATGTACTGGATAAATAGAAACTTATCCCCCGACAAACAGCATGTTACTGAATGAATTAACTGCATTTGATACTCCTGACAAATCCATGCTGGTGATGTTTTTACTATAAACATTACTACAGCTTCTGGTTTCTGTGTTCATAGAAAAGAAAAAAACCCTGCGGGGTTTTTCCATACATACCATTGACTGATGGTTTAGATGACAGATCCCACTCTGATGCTGAATATGGGTCTGCATCCTGGTCTGGATTTATGCCAAGATACTTAATGAAACACTTATCAAGCCTCGGTGATGATGGAGTGAAATTTCATCACTTCCATACGAATTCCGTTGTTAAAAAAATATCGTCAAACATTTCTTAACTGATGGGCTTGCATTTGATCCGTCACGCTCATGCTTGCAGACACAAGTTAAAGTAAGAGGAAATCTCACTTTATTAATTGAGAATGCTAAAAAAAATGTACCCAAATAATGACTCTCTCCCTCTGTTTGAATTAGCATACTCAGTAATTAGAATGTCCTATTTTATCTTGTTTAAAATGGTATAGTATAGTACAGTATTACACATTATAGGATATAATTAAATTATGACTATTTCAAAATAGCTCCTAATGACTTTGGTGATGATAATAGATGATAATCAGCAATAGTTTGGCTCATATTGCCTGTAATGCTATTGTAACTGTGTCAGCACGAAGATGTTAACTCCAACTAAATAACGTTCGGATTGAACCATCTTCAGGTGATTATTTAGTGTTTCAAAACCATTTTTATATGAACCTACTGTACGGCAACCCAGTTCACAATTGAAATCATGACATCAAGAGCACATTTGAATACTATCTCTAAGACACTTTTAAAGAAACATACTAAGAGATATATGTCTGATAAATGAATTGTAACTTGTATGCACATGTTCCTTAATCCCGACCCAGTTTTTGGAATTTACTGGGTTTAGAGCATGTGCTCAATGCTACTAGAAGATAATGCAATCCACCCCTTACCTGAACCTTAACCATCACAACTAAGTAACTAAACCTAACCCTACCCTAAACCCAATTCTAACCGTAAATCTAAAACCAGGTCTTGACTTAAGTTGTGGGGCCCCAACAAAATGACATACATATATATAACATAGGTTTGTACATCTTTTGGACCTCACAAAGATAAAAATACATACGCACATACGGACAACCTAAACAAAACCTGCTCCCTAACCAGAACCTAGCCACAATTCAAATCTTAGCCCTTAACTTAAACCAGATCCTGAGAAATGAGATTCTGCCTTATTGGGACCAGGTTTTGGTCTCCATGAGGACTACTGGTCCTGTAACAAATACAAGGATGCACAGACACACACACACACGCACACACGCACACACTTGTAAAATGCCAAGAATCCAAATTGCTAAGAGCTTTGAAATTAGAAAATGAAAAGGAGTCTGGAGGGAACATTCCACAGCATTGCCCTGGTCACCTGATCTATTATGAGTTCAAGGGTCAACTAATGAAACCACCAACCACCAGCCTGTTGGTGGTTTGTGAAGAAATGTAGCCTGACGATTTAACTGGCGGAAATATTTAGCTTCACAGCTGCTTACACAGAGTGTAAAGGATGCTGGTGTTAATACTTTCCTGGGAAAAAGGAAATGTTCAGTGTGGCCTCCTCCGCTTTATAATATCCTACACTGTAGACGCCAATGTGTTGTTCTGACAAGTAAAGAGGAGACGTCTGAACAAACAAACCAAA
>NW_025320842.1:0-16058 GCF_019176455.1 Solea senegalensis | reverse complement strand
TGTTTTCTATTAACAAATCAAACAGTCTCTTTAGAGACTAACAAAAATTGCCTTGGCTGACTGTATTTCAAGTCATCCAGGCGGGGTATTGGGTTAAGTTTTCAACCAGCAATAATCACGTCTCAGATAAACTTCATGGACTATGAAATTGCCTCTGCACAAGAATACAGATCTACTTTACAAGTTTGAAAGAGACCTGCTGCCACCCTCACAGTGGACGTGGTTCATTTCACCGCCACTGATGTACACTCAGTTTGTGTTCACGACTTGCTAATGTTGCGTGAGAATGGCTCATTTAAACTAACCCTCACTTTTCCACCCAGCTGCTTGAAAACCACTCAATTTTCAGGACATGTAACTCAGTATTAAATCTGCGTGGACCTTCATTTAACCAGGGCCTGTCTCAATCAGGATGTGCCAACAAGCAAGGAAATAGAAATTGTATAGTAGTCTTCTTTGCCACTAATGAAAGTAACCCAATTTTCAGGACATGCAACTCAACATTAAACTTGTCAGACTAGAAGATCCATCTTGCCCTCTCAAAGTCAGCCTTTCTCAAGGACGACACACCTGGAGACACATTCAAGTGCTTAAATGCCTGGCAGCTATCCTGGAAAGCAAGAGAACCACACAAAAACCTTGCCGACCAAAGAACCACCTCTACTGTGCCAAAAGCGTTTGTCCAGGTGGTGGAACATGGACAGCGCAAACTGCAACGAAAGAACCCGGTGGGGAGAACTCGAGGCAGCCCGGGATTGTCGGACACAGGCCATGGAACAAACGCTCAATGTTTTCTATTAACAAATCAAACAGTCTCTTGAGAGACTAACAAAAATTGCCTTGGCTGACTGTATTTCAAGTCATCCAGGCGGAGTATTGGGTTAAGTTTTCAACCAGCAATAATCACGTCTCAGATAAACTTCATGGACTATGAAATTGCCTCTGCACAAGAATACAGAACTACTTTACAAGTTTGAAAGAGACCTGCTGCCACACTCACAGTAGACGTGGTTCATTTCACCGCCACTGGATGTGCACTAGTTTGTGTTCAATGACTTGCTAATGTTGCATGTGAGAATGGCTCATTTAAAACTAACCCCGCCTTTTCCACCCAGCGGTTTGAACCACTCACTTTTCAGGACATGTAACTCAGTATTAAATCTTGCGGAACTCATTTAAACCAGAGCCTTGTCCTTCAATTGTGGATGTGCCAACAAGTTAAGGAAATAGAAATTGTATAGTAGCCTTCTTTGCCATCCAATGTGAAAGTAACCCACTTTTCAGGACATGCAACTCAACATTATACTTGTCAGACTAGAAGATCCATCTTGCCCTCTAAAAGTCAGCCTTTCTCAAGGACGCCACACCTGGAGACACATTCAAGTGCTTAAATGCCTGGCAGCTATCCTGGAAAGCAAGAGAACCACACCAAAACCTTGCCGCCCGAAGAACCACCTCTCCTGTGCCAACAGCGTTTGTCCAGGTGGTGGAACATGGACAACGCAAACTGCAATGAAAGAACCCGGAGGGGAGAACACGAGGCAGCCCGAGATTGTCGGACACAGACCATGGAACAAACGCTCAATGTTTTCTATTAACAAATCAAACAGTCTCTTGAGAGACTAACAAAAATTGCCTTGGCTGACTGTATTTCAAGTCATCCAGGCGGGGTATTGGGTTAAGTTTTCAACAAGCAATAATCACGTCTCAGATAAACTTCATGGACTATGAAATTGCCTCTGCACAAGAATACAGATCTACTTTACAAGTTTGAAAGAGACCTGCTGCCACACTCACAGTGGACGTGGTTCATTTCACCGCCACTGGATGTACACTAGTTTGTGTTCAATGACTTGCTAATGTTGCATGTGAGAATGGCTCATTTAAAACTAACCCCGCCTTTTCCACCCAGCAGTTTGAACCACTCACTTTTCAGGACATGTAACTCAGTATTAAATCTTGCGGAACTCATTTAAACCAGAGCCTTGTCCTTCAATTGTGGATGTGCCAACAAGTTAAGGAAATAGAAATTGTATAGTAGTCTTCTTTGCCATCCAATGTGAAAGTAACCCACTTTTCAGGACATGCAACTCAACATTATACTTGTCAGACTAGAAGATCCATCTTGCCCTCTAAAAGTCAGCCTTTCTCAAGGACGACACACCTGGAGACACATTCAAGTGCTTAAATGCCTGGCAGCTATCCTGGAAAGCAAGAGAACCACACCAAAACCTTGCCGCCCGAAGAACCACCTCTCCTGTGCCAACAGCGTTTGTCCAGGTGGTGGAACATGGACAACGCAAACTGCAATGAAAGAACCCGGAGGGGAGAACACGAGGCAGCCCGGGATTGTCGGACACAGGCCATGGAACAAACGCTCTATGTTTTCTATTAACAAATCAAACAGTCTCTTGAGAGACTAACGAAAATTGCCTTGGCTGACTGTATTTCAAGTCATCCAGGCGGGGTATTGGGTTAAGTTTTCAACCAGCAATAATCACGTCTCAGATAAACTTCATGGACTATGAAATTGCCTCTGCACAAGAATACAGATCTACTTTACAAGTTTGAAAGAGACCTGCTGCCACACTCACAGTGGACGTGGTTCATTTCACCGCCACTGGATGTACACTAGTTTGTGTTCAATGACTTGCTAATGTTGCATGTGAGAATGGCTCATTTAAAACTAACCCCGCCTTTTCCACCCAGCGGTTTGAACCACTCACTTTTCAGGACATGTAACTCAGTATTAAATCTTGCGGGACTCATTTAAACCAGGGCCTTGTCCTTCAATTGTGGATGTGCCAACAAGTTAAGGAAATAGAAATTGTATAGTAGCCTTCTTTGCCATCCAATGTGAAAGTAACCCACTTTTCAGGACATGCAACTCAACATTATACTTGTCAGACTAGAAGATCCATCTTGCCCTCTAAAAGTCAGCCTTTCTCAAGGACGACACACCTGGAGACACATTCAAGTGCTTAAATGCCTGGCAGCTATCCTGGAAAGCAAGAGAACCACACCAAAACCTTGCCGCCCGAAGAACCACCTCTCCTGTGCCAACAGCGTTTGTCCAGGTGGTGGAACATGGACAACGCAAACTGCAATGAAAGAACCCGGAGGGGAGAACACGAGGCAGCCCGGGATTGTCGGACACAGACCATGGAACAAACGCTCAATGTTTTCTATTAACAAATCAAACAGTCTCTTGAGAGACTAACAAAAATTGCCTTGGCTGACTGTATTTCAAGTCATCCAGGCGGGGTATTGGGTTAAGTTTTCAACCAGCAATAATCCCGTCTCAGATAAACTTCATGGACTATGAAATTGCCTCTGCACAAGAATACAGAACTACTTTACAAGTTTGAAAGAGACCTGCTGCCACACTCACAGTAGACATGGTTCATTTCACCGCCACTGGATGTACACTAGTTTGTGTTCAATGACTTGCTAATGTTGCATGTGAGAATGGCTCATTTAAAACTAACCCCGCCTTTTCCACCCAGCGGTTTGAACCACTCACTTTTCAGGACATGTAACTCAGTATTAAATCTTGCGGGACTCATTTAAACCAGGGCCTTGTCCTTCAATTGTGGATGTGCCAACAAGTTAAGGAAATAGAAATTGTATAGTAGTCTGGCAGCTATCGGCAGCTATCTGGCAGCTAATGCCTGGCAGTTGTCCTGGAAAGCAAGAGAACCACACCAAACCCTTGCCGCCCGAAGAACCACCTCTACTGTGCCAAAAGCGTTTGTCCAGGTGGTGGAACATGGACAACGCAAACTGCAACGAAAGAACCCGGAGGGGAGAACTCGAGGCAGCCCGGGACTGTCGGACACAGGCCATGGAACAAACGCTCAATGTTTTCTATTAACAAATCAAACAGTCTCTTGAGAGACTAACAAAAATTGCCTTGGCTGACTGTATTTCAAGTCATCCAGGAGGGGTATTGGGTTAAGTTTTCAACCAGCAATAATCACGTCTCAGATAAACTTCATGGACTATGAAATTGCCTCTGCACAAGAATACAGATCTACTTTACAAGTTTGAAAGAGACCTGCTGCCACACTCACAGTGGACGTGGTTCATTTCACCGCCACTGGATGTACACTAGTTTGTGTTCAATGACTTGCTAATGTTGCATGTGAGAATGGCTCATTTAAAACTAACCCCGCCTTTTCCACCCAGCGGTTTGAACCACTCACTTTTCAGGACATGTTACTCAGTATTAAATCTTGCGGGACTCATTTAAACCAGGGCCTTGTCCTTCAATTGTGGATGTGCCAACAAGTTAAGGAAATAGAAATTGTATAGTAGTCTTCTTTGCCCTCCAATGTGAAAGTAACCCACTTTTCAGGACATGCAACTCAACATTAAACTTGTCAGACTAGAAGATCCATCTTGCCCTCTAAAAGTCAGCCTTTCTCAAGGACGACACACCTGGAGACACATTCAAGTGCTTAAATGCCTGGCAGCTATCCTGGAAAGCAAGAGAACCACACAAAAACCTTGCCGACCAAAGACCCACCTCTACTGTGCCAAAAGCGTTTGTCCAGGTGGTGGAACATGGACAGCGCAAACTGCAACGAAAGAACCCGGAGGGGAGAACTCGAGGCAGCCCGGGATTGTCGGACACAGGCCATGGAACAAACGCTCAATGTTTTCTATTAACAAATCAAACAGTCTCTTGAGAGAATAACAAAAATTGCCTTGGCTGACTGTATTTCAAGTCATCCAGGCGGGGTATTGGGTTAAGTTTTCAACCAGCAATAATCACGTCTCAGATAAACTTCATGGACTATGAAATTGCCTCTGCACAAGAATACTGAACTACTTTACAAGTTTGAAAGAGACCTGCTGCCACACTCACAGTAGACATGGTTCATTTCACCGCCACTGGATGTGCACTAGTTTGTGTTCAATGACTTGCTAATGTTGCATGTGAGAATGGCTCATTTAAAACTAACCCCGCCTTTTCCACCCAGCGGTTTGAACCACTCACTTTTCAGGACATGTAACTCAGTATTAAATCTTGCAGGACTCATTTAAACCAGGGCCTTGTCCTTCAATTGTGGATGTGCCAACAAGTTAAGGAAATAGAAATTGTATAGTAGCCTTCTTTGCCATCCAATGTGAAAGTAACCCACTTTTCAGGACATGCAACTCAACATTATACTTGTCAGACTAGAAGATCCATCTTGCCCTCTAAAAGTCAGCCTTTCTCAAGGACGACACACCTGGAGCCACATTCAAGTGCTTAAATGCCTGGCAGCTATCCTGGAAAGCAAGAGAACCACACCAAAACCTTGCCGCCCGAAGAACCACCTCTCCTGTGCCAACAGCGTTTGTCCAGGTGGTGGAACATGGACAACGCAAACTGCAATGAAAGAACCCGGAGGGGAGAACACGAGGCAGCCCGGGATTGTCGGACACAGGCCATGGAACAAACGCTCAATGTTTTCTATTAACAAATCAAACAGTCTCTTGAGAGACTAACAAAAATTGCCTTGGCTGACTGTATTTCAAGTCATCCAGGCGGGGTATTGGGTTAAGTTTTCAACCAGCAATAATCACGTCTCAGATAAACTTCATGGACTATGAAATTGCCTCTGCACAAGAATACAGAACTACTTTACAAGTTTGAAAGAGACCTGCTGCCACACTCACAGTAGACATGGTTCATTTCACCGCCACTGGATGTACACTAGTTTGTGTTCAATGACTTGCTAATGTTGCATGTGAGAATGGCTCATTTAAAACTAACCCCGCCTTTTCCACCCAGCGGTTTGAACCACTCACTTTTCAGGACATGTAACTCAGTATTAAATCTTGCGGGACTCATTTAAACCAGGGCCTTGTCCTTCAATTGTGGATGTGCCAACAAGTTAAGGAAATAGAAATTGTATAGTAGTCTGGCAGCTATCGGCAGCTATCTGGCAGCTAATGCCTGGCAGCTGTCCTGGAAAGCAAGAGAACCACACCAAAACCTTGCCGCCCGAAGAACCACCTCTACTGTGCCAAAAGCGTTTGTCCAGGTGGTGGAACATGGACAACGCAAACTGCAACGAAAGAACCCGGAGGGGAGAACTCGAGGCAGCCCGGGATTGTCGGACACAGGCCATGGAACAAACGCTCAATGTTTTCTATTAACAAATCAAACAGTCTCTTGAGAGACTAACAAAAATTGCCTTGGCTGACTGTATTTCAAGTCATCCAGGCGGGGTATTGGGTTAAGTTTTCAACCAGCAATAATCACGTCTCAGATAAACTTCATGGACTATGAAATTGCCTCTGCACAAGAATACAGATCTACTTTACAAGTTTGAAAGAGACCTGCTGCCACACTCACAGTGGACGTGGTTCATTTCACCGCCACTGGATGTACACTAGTTTGTGTTCAATGACTTGCTAATGTTGCATGTGAGAATGGCTCATTTAAAACTAACCCCGCCTTTTCCACCCAGCGGTTTGAACCACTCACTTTTCAGGACATGTAACTCAGTATTAAATCTTGCGGGACTCATTTAAACCAGGGCCTTGTCCTTCAATTGTGGATGTGCCAACAAGTTAAGGAAATAGAAATTGTATAGTAGTCTGGCAGCTTTCGGCAGCTATCTGGCAGCTAATGCCTGGCAGCTGTCCTGGAAAGCAAGAGAACCACACAAAAACCTTGCCGACCAAAGAACCACCTCTACTGTGCCAAAAGCGTTTGTCCAGGTGGTGGAACATGGACAACGCAAACTGCAACGAAAGAACCCGGAGGGGAGAACTCGAGGCAGCCCGGGATTGTCGGACACAGGCCATGGAACAAACGCTCAATGTTTTCTATTAACAAATCAAACAGTCTCTTGAGAGACTAACAAAAATTGCCTTGGCTGACTGTATTTCAAGTCATCCAGGCGGGGTATTGGGTTAAGTTTTCAACCAGCAATAATCACGTCTCAGATAAACTTCATGGACTATGAAATTGCCTCTGCACAAGAATACTGAACTACTTTACAAGTTTGAAAGAGACCTGCTGCCACACTCACAGTAGACGTGGTTCATTTCACCGCCACTGGATGTGCACTAGTTTGTGTTCAATGACTTGCTAATGTTGCATGTGAGAATGGCTCATTTAAAACTAACCCCGCCTTTTCCACCCAGCGGTTTGAACCACTCACTTTTCAGGACATGTAACTCAGTATTAAATCTTGCGGGACTCATTTAAACCAGGGCCTTGTCCTTCAATTGTGGATGTGCCAACAAGTTAAGGAAATAGAAATTGTATAGTAGTCTTCTTTGCCATCCAATGTGAAAGTAACCCACTTTTCAGGACATGCAACTCAACATTAAACTTGTCAGACTAGAAGATCCATCTTGCCCTCTCAAAGTCAGCCTTTCTCAAGGACGACACACCTGGAGACACATTCAAGTGCTTAAATGCCTGGCAGCTATCCTGGAAAGCAAGAGAACCACACAAAAACCTTGCCGACCAAAGAACCACCTCTACTGTGCCAAAAGCGTTTGTCCAGGTGGTGGAACATGGACAGCGCAAACTGCAACGAAAGAACCCGGAGGGGAGAACTCGAGGCAGCCCGGGATTGTCGGACACAGGCCATGGAACAAACGCTCAATGTTTTCTATTAACAAATCAAACAGTCTCTTGAGAGACTAACAAAAATTGCCTTGGCTGACTGTATTTCAAGTCATCCAGGCGGGGTATTGGGTTAAGTTTTCAACCAGCAATAATCACGTCTCAGATAAACTTCATGGACTATGAAATTGCCTCTGCACAAGAATACTGAACTACTTTACAAGTTTGAAAGAGACCTGCTGCCACACTCACAGTAGACGTGGTTCATTTCACCGCCACTGGATGTGCACTAGTTTGTGTTCAATGACTTGCTAATGTTGCATGTGAGAATGGCTCATTTAAAACTAACCCCGCCTTTTCCACCCAGCGGTTTGAACCACTCACTTTTCAGGACATGTAACTCAGTATTAAATCTTGCGGGACTCATTTAAACCAGAGCCTTGTCCTTCAATTGTGGATGTGCCAACAAGTTAAGGAAATAGAAATTGTATAGTAGCCTTCTTTGCCATCCAATGTGAAAGTAACCCACTTTTCAGGACATGCAACTCAACATTATACTTGTCAGACTAGAAGATCCATCTTGCCCTCTAAAAGTCAGCCTTTCTCAAGGACGACACACCTGGAGACACATTCAAGTGCTTAAATGCCTGGCAGCTATCCTGGAAAGCAAGAGAACCACACCAAAACCTTGCCGCCCGAAGAACCACCTCTCCTGTGCCAACAGCGTTTGTCCAGGTGGTGGAACATGGACAACGCAAACTGCAATGAAAGAACCCGGAGGGGAGAACACGAGGCAGCCCGGGATTGTCGGACACAGGCCATGGAACAAACGCTCAATGTTTTCTATTAACAAATCAAACAGTCTCTTGAGAGACTAACAAAAATTGCCTTGGCTGACTGTATTTCAAGTCATCCAGGCGGGGTATTGGGTTAAGTTTTCAACCAGCAATAATCACGTCTCAGATAAACTTCATGGACTATGAAATTGCCTCTGCACAAGAATACAGAACTACTTTACAAGTTTGAAAGAGACCTGCTGCCACACTCACAGTAGACATGGTTCATTTCACCGCCACTGGATGTACACTAGTTTGTGTTCAATGACTTGCTAATGTTGCATGTGAGAATGGCTCATTTAAAACTAACCCCGCCTTTTCCACCTAGCGGTTTGAACCACTCACTTTTCAGGACATGTAACTCAGTATTAAACCTTGCGGGACTCATTTAAACCAGGGCCTTGTCCTTCAATTGTGGATGTGCCAACAAGTTAAGGAAATAGAAATTGTATATTAGTCTGGCAGCTATCGGCAGCTATCTGGCAGCTAATGCCTGGCAGTTGTCCTGGAAAGCAAGAGAACCACACCAAAACCTTGCCGCACGAAGAACCACCTCTACTGTGCCAAAAGCGTTTGTCCAGGTGGTGGAACATGGACAACGCAAACTGCAACGAAAGAACCCGGAGGGGAGAACTCGAGGCAGCCCAGGATTGTCGGACACAGGCCATGGAACAAACGCTCAATGTTTTCTATTAAGAAATCAAACAGTCTCTTGAGAGACTAACAAAAATTGCCTTGGCTGACTGTATTTCAAGTCATCCAGGCGGGGTATTGGGTTAAGTTTTCAACCAGCAATAATCACGTCTCAGATAAACTTCATGGACTATGAAATTGCCTCTGCACAAGAATACAGATCTACTTTACAAGTTTGAAAGAGACCTGCTGCCACACTCACAGTGGACGTGGTTCATTTCACCGCCACTGGATGTACACTAGTTTGTGTTCAATGACTTGCTAATGTTGCATGTGAGAATGGCTCATTTAAAACTAACCCCGCCTTTTCCACCCAGCGGTTTGAACCACTCACTTTTCAGGACATGTAACTCAGTATTAAATCTTGCGGGACTCATTTAAACCAGGGCCTTGTCCTTCAATTGTGGATGTGCCAACAAGTTAAGGAAATAGAAATTGTATAGTAGTCTTCTTTGCCATCCAATGTGAAAGTAACCCACTTTTCAGGACATGCAACTCAACATTAAACTTGTCAGACTAGAAGATCCATCTTGCCCTCTCAAAGTCAGCCTTTCTCAAAGACGACACACCTGGAGACACATTCAAGTGCTTAAATGCCTGGCAGCTATCCTGGAAAGCAAGAGAACCACACAAAAACCTTGCCGACCAAAGAACCACCTCTACTGTGCCAACAGCGTTTGTCCAGGTGGTGGAACATGGACAACGCAAACTGCAATGAAAGAACCCGGAGGGGAGAACACGAGGCAGCCCGGGATTGTCGGACACAGGCCATGGAACAAACGCTCTATGTTTTCTATTAACAAATCAAACAGTCTCTTGAGAGACTAACGAAAATTGCCTTGGCTGACTGTATTTCAAGTCATCCAGGCGGGGTATTGGGTTAAGTTTTCAACCAGCAATAATCACGTCTCAGATAAACTTCATGGACTATGAAATTGCCTCTGCACAAGAATACAGAACTACTTTACAAGTTTGAAAGAGACCTGCTGCCACACTCACAGTAGACATGGTTCATTTCACCGCCACTGGATGTACACTAGTTTGTGTTCAATGACTTGCTAATGTTGCATGTGAGAATGGCTCATTTAAAACTAACCCCGCCTTTTCCACCCAGCGGTTTGAACCACTCACTTTTCAGGACATGTAACTCAGTATTAAATCTTGCGGGACTCATTTAAACCAGAGCCTTGTCCTTCAATTGTGGATGTGCCAACAAGTTAAGGAAATAGAAATTGTATAGTAGCCTTCTTTGCCATCCAATGTGAAAGTAACCCACTTTTCAGGACATGCAACTCAACATTATACTTGTCAGACTAGAAGATCCATCTTGCCCTCTAAAAGTCAGCCTTTCTCAAGGACGACACACCTGGAGACACATTCAAGTGCTTAAATGCCTGGCAGCTATCCTGGAAAGCAAGAGAACCACACCAAAACCTTGCCGCCCGAAGAACCACCTCTCCTGTGCCAACAGCGTTTGTCCAGGTGGTGGAACATGGACAACGCAAACTGCAATGAAAGAACCCGGAGGGGAGAACACGAGGCAGCCCGGGATTGTCGGACACAGGCCATGGAACAAACGCTCAATGTTTTCTATTAACAAATCAAACAGTCTCTTGAGAGACTAACAAAAATTGCCTTGGCTGACTGTATTTCAAGTCATCCAGGCGGGGTATTGGGTTAAGTTTTCAACCAGCAATAATCACGTCTCAGATAAACTTCATGGACTATGAAATTGCCTCTGCACAAGAATACAGAACTACTTTACAAGTTTGAAAGAGACCTGCTGCCACACTCACAGTAGACATGGTTCATTTCACCGCCACTGGATGTACACTAGTTTGTGTTCAATGACTTGCTAATGTTGCATGTGAGAATGGCTCATTTAAAACTAACCCCGCCTTTTCCACCTAGCGGTTTGAACCACTCACTTTTCAGGACATGTAACTCAGTATTAAATCTTGCGGGACTCATTTAAACCAGGGCCTTGTCCTTCAATTGTGGATGTGCCAACAAGTTAAGGAAATAGAAATTGTATAGTAGTCTGGCAGCTATCGGCAGCTATCTGGCAGCTAATGCCTGGCAGTTGTCCTGGAAAGCAAGAGAACCACACCAAAACCTTGCCGCCCGAAGAACCACCTCTACTGTGCCAAAAGCGTTTGTCCAGGTGGTGGAACATGGACAACGCAAACTGCAACGAAAGAACCCGGAGGGGAGAACTCGAGGCAGCCCAGGATTGTCGGACACAGGCCATGGAACAAACGCTCAATGTTTTCTATTAAGAAATCAAACAGTCTCTTGAGAGACTAACAAAAATTGCCTTGGCTGACTGTATTTCAAGTCATCCAGGCGGGGTATTGGGTTAAGTTTTCAACCAGCAATAATCACGTCTCAGATAAACTTCATGGACTATGAAATTGCCTCTGCACAAGAATACAGATCTACTTTACAAGTTTGAAAGAGACCTGCTGCCACACTCACAGTGGACGTGGTTCATTTCACCGCCACTGGATGTACACTAGTTTGTGTTCAATGACTTGCTAATGTTGCATGTGAGAATGGCTCATTTAAAACTAACCCCGCCTTTTCCACCCAGCGGTTTGAACCACTCACTTTTCAGGACATGTAACTCAGTATTAAATCTTGCGGGACTCATTTAAACCAGGGCCTTGTCCTTCAATTGTGGATGTGCCAACAAGTTAAGGAAATAGAAATTGTATAGTAGTCTTCTTTGCCATCCAATGTGAAAGTAACCCACTTTTCAGGACATGCAACTCAACATTAAACTTGTCAGACTAGAAGATCCATCTTGCCCTCTCAAAGTCAGCCTTTCTCAAGGACGACACACCTGGAGACACATTCAAGTGCTTAAATGCCTGGCAGCTATCCTGGAAAGCAAGAGAACCACACCAAAACCTTGCCGCCCGAAGAACCACCTCTCCTGTGCCAACAGCGTTTGTCCAGGTGGTGGAACATGGACAACGCAAACTGCAATGAAAGAACCCGGAGGGGAGAACACGAGGCAGCCCGGGATTGTCGGACACAGACCATGGAACAAACGCTCAATGTTTTCTATTAACAAATCAAACAGTCTCTTGAGAGACTAACAAAAATTGCCTTGGCTGACTGTATTTCAAGTCATCCAGGCGGGGTATTGGGTTAAGTTTTCAACCAGCAATAATCCCGTCTCAGATAAACTTCATGGACTATGAAATTGCCTCTGCACAAGAATACAGAACTACTTTACAAGTTTGAAAGAGACCTGCTGCCACACTCACAGTAGACATGGTTCATTTCACCGCCACTGGATGTACACTAGTTTGTGTTCAATGACTTGCTAATGTTGCATGTGAGAATGGCTCATTTAAAACTAACCCCGCCTTTTCCACCCAGCGGTTTGAACCACTCACTTTTCAGGACATGTAACTCAGTATTAAATCTTGCGGGACTCATTTAAACCAGGGCCTTGTCCTTCAATTGTGGATGTGCCAACAAGTTAAGGAAATAGAAATTGTATAGTAGTCTGGCAGCTATCGGCAGCTATCTGGCAGCTAATGCCTGGCAGTTGTCCTGGAAAGCAAGAGAACCACACCAAACCCTTGCCGCCCGAAGAACCACCTCTACTGTGCCAAAAGCGTTTGTCCAGGTGGTGGAACATGGACAACGCAAACTGCAACGAAAGAACCCGGAGGGGAGAACTCGAGGCAGCCCGGGACTGTCGGACACAGGCCATGGAACAAACGCTCAATGTTTTCTATTAACAAATCAAACAGTCTCTTGAGAGACTAACAAAAATTGCCTTGGCTGACTGTATTTCAAGTCATCCAGGCGGGGTATTGGGTTAAGTTTTCAACCAGCAATAATCACGTCTCAGATAAACTTCATGGACTATGAAATTGCCTCTGCACTAGAATACAGAACTACTTTACAAGTTTGAAAGAGACCTGCTGCCACACTCACAGTAGACATGGTTCATTTCACCGCCACTGGATGTACACTAGTTTGTGTTCAATGACTTGCTAATGTTGCATGTGAGAATGGCTCATTTAAAACTAACCCCGCCTTTTCCACCCAGCGGTTTGAACCACTCACTTTTCAGGACATGTAACTCAGTATTAAATCTTGCAGGACTCATTTAAACCAGGGCCTTGTCCTTCAATTGTGGATGTGCCAACAAGTTAAGGAAATAGAAATTGTATAGTAGCCTTCTTTGCCATCCAATGTGAAAGTAACCCACTTTTCAGGACATGCAACTCAACATTATACTTGTCAGACTAGAAGATCCATCTTGCCCTCTAAAAGTCAGCCTTTCTCAAGGACGACACACCTGGAGCCACATTCAAGTGCTTAAATGCCTGGCAGCTATCCTGGAAAGCAAGAGAACCACACCAAAACCTTGCCGCCCGAAGAACCACCTCTCCTGTGCCAACAGCGTTTGTCCAGGTGGTGGAACATGGACAACGAAAACTGCAATGAAAGAACCCGGAGGGGAGAACACGAGGCAGCCCGGGATTGTCGGACACAGGCCATGGAACAAACGCTCAATGTTTTCTATTAACAAATCAAACAGTCTCTTGAGAGACTAACAAAAATTGCCTTGGCTGACTGTATTTCAAGTCATCCAGGCGGGGTATTGGGTTAAGTTTTCAACCAGCAATAATCACGTCTCAGATAAACTTCATGGACTATGAAATTGCCTCTGCACTAGAATACAGAACTACTTTACAAGTTTGAAAGAGACCTGCTGCCACACTCACAGTAGACATGGTTCATTTCACCGCCACTGGATGTACACTAGTTTGTGTTCAATGACTTGCTAATGTTGCATGTGAGAATGGCTCATTTAAAACTAACCCCGCCTTTTCCACCCAGCGGTTTGAACCACTCACTTTTCAGGACATGTAACTCAGTATTAAATCTTGCGGGACTCATTTAAACCAGGGCCTTGTCCTTCAATTGTGGATGTGCCAACAAGTTAAGGAAATAGAAATTGTATAGTAGTCTGGCAGCTATCGGCAGCTATCTGGCAGCTAATGCCTGGCAGCTGTCCTGGAAAGCAAGAGAACCACACCAAAACCTTGCCGACCAAAGAACCACCTCTACTGTGCCAAAAGCGTTTGTCCAGGTGGTGGAACATGGACAGCGCAAACTGCAACGAAAGAACCCGGAGGGGAGAACTCGAGGCAGCCCGGGATTGTCGGACACAGGCCATGGAACAAACGCTCAATGTTTTCTATTAACAAATCAAACAGTCTCTTGAGAGACTAACAAAAATTGCCTTGGCTGACTGTATTTCAAGTCATCCAGGCGGGGTATTGGGTTAAGTTTTCAACCAGCAATAATCACGTCTCAGATAAACTTCATGGACTATGAAATTGCCTCTGCACAAGAATACAGAACTACTTTACAAGTTTGAAAGAGACCTGCTGCCACACTCACAGTAGACGTGGTTCATTTCACCGCCACTGGATGTACACTAGTTTGTGTTCAATGACTTGCTAATGTTGCATGTGAGAATGGCTCATTTAAAACTAACCCCGCCTTTTCCACCCAGCGGTTTGAACCACTCACTTTTCAGGACATGTAACTCAGTATTAAATCTTGCGGGACTCATTTAAACCAGGGCCTTGTCCTTCAATTGTGGATGTGCCAACAAGTTAAGGAAATAGAAATTGTATAGTAGTCTTCTTTGCCATCCAATGTGAAAGTAACCCACTTTTCAGGACATGCAACTCAACATTATACTTGTCAGACTAGAAGATCCATCTTGCCCTCTAAAAGTCAGCCTTTCTCAAGGACGACACACCTGGAGACACATTCAAGTGCTTAAATGCCTGGCAGCTATCCTGGAAAGCAAGAGAACCACACCAAAACCTTGCCGCCCGAAGAACCACCTCTCCTGTGCCAACAGCGTTTGTCCAGGTGGTGGAACATGGACAACGAAAACTGCAATGAAAGAACCCGGAGGGGAGAACACGAGGCAGCCCGGGATTGTCGGACACAGGCCATGGAACAAACGCTCAATGTTTTCTATTAACAAATCAAACAGTCTCTTGAGAGACTAACAAAAACTGCCTTGACTGACTGTATTTCAAGTCATCCAGGCGGGGTATTGGGTTAAGTTTTCAACCAGCAATAATCACGTCTCAGATAAACTTCATGGACTATGAAATTGCCTCTGCACTAGAATACAGAACTACTTTACAAGTTTGAAAGAGACCTGCTGCCACACTCACAGTAGACGTGGTTCATTTCACCGCCACTGGATGTGCACTAGTTTGTGTTCAATGACTTGCTAATGTTGCATGTGAGAATGGCTCATTTAAAACTAACCCCGCCTTTTCCACCCAGCGGTTTGAACCACTCACTTTTCAGGACATGTAACTCAGTATTAAATCTTGCGGGACTCATTTAAACCAGGGCCTTGTCCTTCAATTGTGGATGTGCCAACAAGTTAAGGAAATAGAAATTGTATAGTAGTCTTCTTTGCCATCCAATGTGAAAGTAACCCACTTTTCAGGACATGCAACTCAACATTATACTTGTCAGACTAGAAGATCCATCTTGCCCTCTAAAAGTCAGCCTTTCTCAAGGACGACACACCTGGAGACACATTCAAGTGCTTAAATGCCTGGCAGCTATCCTGGAAAGCAAGAGAACCACACCAAAACCTTGCCGCCCGAAGAACCACCTCTCCTGGGCCAACAGCGTTTGTCCAGGTGGTGGAACATGGACAACGCAAACTGCAATGAAAGAACCCGGAGGGGAGAACACGAGGCAGCCCGAGATTGTCGGACACAGGCCATGGAACAAACGCTCAATGTTTTCTATTAACAAATCAAACAGTCTCTTGAGAGACTAGCAAAAATTGCCTTGGCTGACTGTATTTCAAGTCATCCAGGCGGGGTATTGGGTTAAGTTTTCAACCAGCAATAATCACGTCTCAGATAAACTTC
>NW_025320841.1:0-18300 GCF_019176455.1 Solea senegalensis | reverse complement strand
GTTCAGATCGGACTCGGATTCGTAAAGTTGTAGCAGTTTGTTTTTTGTCACAAATATCTGACTTTGCAGTGTTGCTGTGGCAACACCGTTGAACGATTTGTTATCATATAAAGCACGCATAATCGACCATGTGTTTTGAATGTTTTCCCAATTTTTGAGTTTGATACTATTAACTCTGTAAAAGTTATTACCGAAATGTTTATTTTTTGGATTTTCTGTTACCACAAGGAGGCGCTGTGCTAAAAATGTACAGTTTTTCCACAGACTTCTTCAGCAATGGTCCATCATCAACCCTAGGTAATTTGGTTGGGATGTGACCTTCTATCGCAAAGTTATAAGAGTTTTGTTGCCTGTGGCGAAACATTAAAATTTTCACCAACTTTGCCGCCCCCTTACTCTTACGCCATAATACCTATTGAAAAGATTTTGATACCTTTGGATCCTCAACTTGTCCAAAGTGACCTCACCAAGTTTGAAGGTGATCCCATGAAAGTTGTAGGACAAATCTGTTCAAATATCATTGGTGCAAAATGGCCAAAATCAGCAAAGCATTTACTTTCAATCCAAGATGGCGGCTTTCCTGTTCGTTTTAGAGCATAGGCTACGCTGACTTTTTTGACCGGCGTGACCTAAGGAACGCGTGTACCAAGTTTTGTGCATGTACATTAAACATGCTCCTCAGGACCACAGGTTTTAGGGGGTGGAGCAGTTTTTTGGCCCGTCCACTTTCACCAGGGGGCGCTGATTTTGACTTGAAATATTTTCACATAGTTTTGTTCAGGGCCAGACTATCAACAATCCTAGCAAGTTTGGTTCAGATTGGACCAGGATTGGCAAAGTTGTAACAGTTTTTTTTTTGTAGTATTTTCTACCACCACCAGGAGGCGCTGTTTTCAAAATGTATTGTTTTCGGCAATATAGTCGCCGTCAGCAACTACCCATTATCAATCATAGGAAGTTTGGTTGGGATTGGATCTTCCATCGCAAAGTTATAAGAGTTTTGCTTTTTGTTGTGAAAAATAGGAATTTACACCCACTTTGGCGCCCCCTATCTCGTACACCATGAGACATTTTTAAAAACTTTTGATAACTTAAGCTCCTCAACTGGTTCACAGTGACCTCACCGAGTTTAAAGGTGATCGCACAAGAACTCTAGGATTAATTCCTTCAAATACCAGAGGTCATATTGTCTCCGTCACCAGGGGGTGCTGTTTTTGAAAGTGAATATTTTCATATAGACGTCTTCAGGGCTGGACTATCATCAATCCTAGCAAGTTTGGTTCAGATTGGACTAGGATTCGCAAAGTTGTAGCAGTTTGTTTTTTTGTCGCAAAAATCCGACTTTGCATCATTACCATGGCAACATCATGTAACTCTACGCCATCATATTGAGCATGCATCATCTACCTTGTGTTTTGGGTGATTTTTACCAATTTTGAGTTTGATACGATAATCTCTGTAAAAGTTATTCCCGAAATTGTAAAAGTAACTTTTTTTTTTAATTTTCTGCCACCACCAGGAGGCGATGTTTACAAACTTGACAGTTTTTGCATAGGCCTCTTCAGCAAGGGCCCATCATCAATCGCCACAAGTTTGGTTAAGATCGGACCTTCTATCGCAAAGTTATAAGAGTTTTGTTGCGTGTGGCGAAAATCGTGAATTTTCACCAACTTTGACGCCCCCTTTCTCGTACGCCATGATACTTATTAAAAAGTTTTCAGGAACTTTAGATCCTCAACTTGTCCACAGTGACCTCACCAAGTTTGAACGTGATTCCATGTAAGCTCTGGGACAAGTTCGTTCAAATACCGATGGTGCGAAATGGCCAAAATCGCCTCTGTTTTGGCGTGCAATCCAAGATGGCGTCCTTCCTGTAGGATTCACAGGGAAGTTGTCATCGACTTTTTTGACCGTCCCCACCTCATGAACATGTGTGCCAAGTTTCGTTCATGTACGTTAAACCAGAGAGCAGATGACCTAATAGAAGTTTTTTGCGTTAGTCGTTAGCCCCGCCCACTTTCATTTTTTGACGTGCATTCCCCGAACCACTAATAAACGTAAATTTACACCAGGTCTGATGCAGTTGCAAAAATTGGTGAGTTTTTGGGCATGTTCAGGGCCTCGAAAACGCGATTCATTTGGCGGGCGGAAGAAGAAGAATAAGAAGAATAACTCTTACGATTACAATAGGGTTCTTGCAACCAAGTTGCTCGAACCCTAATAATAAGAATAATCTTCACAGTTTCAATAGGGTTCTTGCAACCAAGTTGCTCGAACCCTAATAATCTTTACAGTTTCAATAGGGTTCTTGCAACCAAGTTGCTCGAACCCTAACAAGCGGTAATTGACGGGTTCGAGCTTGACGGCTCGCGAGTCCCCGTGCGTCCACGTCGCCGCGCGAGTCCTCTTCCTCATCTTCCGTTCATTCACCGCTTGTGGTACTGGTTATTTTCAGCTGCATCCCCGCGCAATGTCAGGCGTGTCCTTTTAAAATGGCCGTCTTCCTGTTGGGTGAAAGGCGTGTCCGTAAACGTGTTTAGGGAAGGTACCTTGACTTACATAACAAGTTTCATGTGGATCGGAGAATGTCAGACTTTACTTCCTGTTTCGGGAGTTGTACTTCCTGTAAGGAGGTCATCCTTTACAGACATGTTCAGGGCGGGTCTGAGGTCTGAGGTCTAACAGTGTGATTTCGTCTATAAGTTGTTATTTTTGTGAAAAACAACTGATGGTATCAGAATTGAAGCTGAATTTTAGAAATAACTAGTTATTTTTGTGATAGAACATCTGATGGTATAAGAATTTAGGGTGCATTTTCTCTTTTTTCCCTCTGTTACTTTTTTTCTCTTCCCATTTTCCCTGTTTTTTTTTCCTTGGCCCCTCTTGCAGTACCTTTTGCCCCATCTTTCCCTTTCAGAGCAGCATGAGAAACTGTAAATGTTAGATTTGATAGATTTGTAGGCAAATGCCTCCATCATGTGGCGAACAAAGGTTACTGCACTGACAAACCACTCAGTAGAGTGGGTCCTGTGCAGTGTTCTTATGTCAACACCGTTGAAAGATTTGTTATCATATTCAGCAAGCATCATATACCATGTGTTTTACATGTTTTCATTCATTTTGAGTATGATACAATGACATTTGTTAAAGTTATAAGGGAAATTGTGAAATTGTATTTTCTGTTACCACCAGAAGGCACTGTTTTTAAAATGTACAGTTTTTGCATAAGCATCTTCAGCAAGATCCCATCATCGATCGTCACTAGTTTGGTTAAGATCTAACCTTTCATCGCAAAGTTATAAGAGTTTGTTGTTGTAGCGAAATACCAGACGTCATATTGTCTGCCGTCAACAGGGGGCGATGTTTTCTAAATGTACAGTTTTTGCATAGACATCTTTAGCAAGGGCCCATCATCGATTGTCACTTGTTTAGTTAATATCTGACCTTCCATGGCAAAGTTATAAGAGATTGTTTTGTGTTACGAGGAATCGTGATTTTCGCCAACTTTGCCGCCCTTCTTCTTGTTAGCCGTGATACTTAATGAAAAGATTTTGATACCTTTGGATCCTCAACTTGTCCACAGTGACCTCACAAAGTTTGAAGGTGATCCCATTAAAGCTCTTTGACAAGTGCGTTCACATACCATTGGTGCGAAATGGCCAAAATCTGCTAAAAATGTACTTTCAATCCAAGATGGCGGCTTTCCTGTTCGTTTCAGAGCTTAGGCTGCTTTGAATTTTTTGACCGTCCCGACCTAAGGAACGCGTGAGTACCAAGTTTAGTGCATGTACATTAAACGTGCTCCTCAGGAGGACAAGTTTTACGGGTTGTAAGAGTTTTGCCTTTTGTTGTGAGAAATATGAATGAACGCCAACTTTGGCGCCCCCTATCTCGAAAACCATGGGACATTTTGAAAAACTTTTAATAACTTTAGATCCTCAACTTGTCCACAGTGACCTCACATAGTTTAAAGGTGATCGCACAAAAGCTCTATGACAAGTTAGTTCACATACCATTGGTGCGAAATGGCCAAAATCTCCCAAAAATGTACTTTCAATCCAAGATGGCGGCTTTCCTGTTCGCTTTAGAGCTTCGGCTACGCTGACTTTTTTGACCGTCTGGACCTAAGGAACGCGTGAGTACCAAGTTTCATGCATGTACATTCAACGTGATCCTCTGGAGGACAAGTTTTACGGGTTGTAAGAGTTTTGCCTTTTGTTGTGAGAAATATGAATGAACGCCAACTTTGGCGCCCCCTATCTCGAAAACCATGCGACATTTTGAAAAACTTTTAATAACTTTAGATCCTCAACTTGTCCACAGTGACCTCACAAAGTTTAAAGGTGATCGCACAAAAGCTGTAGGACTAGTTCATTCAAATACCAGGCGTCATAGTGTCTGCTGTCACCAGGGGGCGCTGTTTTTGAAAGTGAATATTTTCATATAGGCGTCTTCAGGTCTGGACTATCATCAATCCAAGCAAGTTTGGTTCAGATCGGACTCGGATTCGTAAAGTTGTAGCAGTTTGTTTTTTGTCACAAATATCTGACTTTGCAGTGTTGCTGTGGCAACACCGTTGAACGATTTGTTATCATATTAAACGCATCATCGAACATGTGTTTTAAATGTTTTCCCAATTTTTGAGTTTGATACGATTAACTCTGTAAAAGTTATAACCGAAATTGTTTTTTTTTGTATATTTTGTTACCACAAGGAGGCACTGTGCTCAAAATTTACGTTTTTTTCACAGACTTCTTCAGCAATGGTCCATCATCAACCCTAGGTAATTTGGTTGGGATGTGACCTTCTATCGCAAAGTTATAAGAGTTTTGTTGCCTGTGGCGAAACATTAAAATGTTCACCAACTTTGCCCGCCCCTTACTCTTACGCCATAATACCTATTGAAAAGATTTTGATACCTTTGGATCCTCAACTTGTCCAAAGTGACCTCACCAAGTTTGAAGGTGATCCCATGAAAGTTCTAGGACAAATCTGTTCAAATATCATTGGTGTGAAATGGCCAAAATCAGCAAAGCATTTACTTTCAATCCAAGATGGCGGCTTTCCTGTTCGTTTTAGAGCATAGGCTACGCTGACTTTTTTGACCGGCCCGACCTAAGGAAGGCGTGTACCAAGTTTCGTGCATGAACATTAAACGTGCTCCTCAGGACCACAAGTTTTAGGGGTTGGAGCAGGTTTTTGGCCCGTCCACTTTCACCAGGGGGCGCTGATTTTGACATGAAATATTTTCACATAGGTTTGTTCAGGGCCAGACTATCAACAATCCTAGCAAGTTTGGCTCAGATTGGACCAGGATTGGCAAAGTTGTGACAGTTTTTTTTTTTTTGTATTTTCTACCACCACCAGGAGGCGCTGTTTTCAAAATTTATTGTTTTCGGCAATATAGTCGCCTTCAGCAACTACCCATTATCAATCATAGGAAGTTTGGTTGGGATTGGATCTTCCATCACAAAGTTATAAGAGTTTCGCTTTTTGTTGTGAAAAATAGGAATTTACACCCACTTTGGCGCCCCCTATCTCGTACACCATGAGACATTTTAAAAAACTTTTGATAACTTAAGTTCCTCAACTGGTTCACAGTGACCTGACCAAGTTTAAAGGTGATCGCACAAGAACTCTAGGATTAATTCATTCAAATACCAGAGGTCATATTGTCTCCGTCACCAGGGGGTGCTGTTTTTGAAAGTGAATATTTTCATATAGGTGTCTTCAGGGCCGGACTATCATCAATCATGGCAAGTTTGGTTCAGATTGGACAAGGATTCGCAAAGTGGTAGCAGTTTGTTTTTTTGTCGCAAAAATCCGACTTTGCATCATTACCATGGCAACATCATGTAACGATACGCCATCATATTGAGCACGCATAGTCTACCATGTGTTTAGAATCTTTTAACCAATTTTGAGTTTGATACAATCATTTCTGTAAAAGTTATTCCCGAAATTGTAAAAGTAACTTTTTTTTTTAGATTTTCTGCCACCACCAGGAGGCGATGTTTACAAACTTAACAGTTTTTGCATAGGCATCTTCAGCAAGGGCCCATCATCGATCGCCACAAGTTTGGTTACGATCGGACCTTCCATCACAAAGTTATAAGAGTTTCGTTGCGTGTAGCGAGAAATTACAAATTTTCGCCAACTTTGCCGGCCCTTTTCTCGTACGCCATGCGACATTTCAACTAACCATAAGCATCGTTAGATCCCCAACTTGTCCACAGTGACCTCACCAAGTTTGAACGTGATCCCATGTAAGCTCTAGGACAAGTTCGTTCAAATACCGATGTTGCGAAATGGCCAAAATCGCCTCTGTTTTGGAGTGCAATCCAAGATGGCGGCCTTCCTGTAGGATTCACAGGGAAGTTGTCATCGACTTTTTTGACCGTCCCCACCTCATGAACATGTGTGCCAAGTTTCGTTCATGTACGTTAAACCCGAGAGCAGATGACCTAATAGAAGTTTTTTGCGTCAGTTTTTAGCCCCGCCCTCTTCCATTTTTTGACGCACATTCCTTGAAACACTGATATACGTAATTTTACACCAGGTCTGATGGGGTTGCAAAATTTGGTGAGTTTTGGGGCATGGGAAAGGCCTCAAAAACGCGATTCATTTGGAGGAATAATAATAACTAGTACCGCAAGCGGTAATTGACGGGTTCGAGCTTGACGGCTCGCGAGTCCCTGTGCGTCCACGTCGCAGCGCGAGTCCTCTTCCTCATCTTCCGTTCATTCACCGCTTGTGGTACAGGTTATTTTCAGCTGCATCCCCGCGCAATGTCAGGCGTGTCCTTTTAAAATGGCCGTCTTCCTGTTGGGTGAAAGGCGTGTCCGTAAACGTGTTTAGGGAAGGTACCTTGACTTACATAACAAGTTTCGTGTGGATCGGAGAATGTCAGACTTTACTTCCTGTTTCGGGAGTTGTACTTCCTGTAAGGAGGTCATCCTTTACAGACATGTTCAGGGCGGGTCTGAGGTCTAACAGTGTGATTTCATCTATAAGTTGTTATTTTTGTGAAAAACAACTGATGGTATCAGAATTGAAGCTGAATTTTAGAAATAACTAGTTATTTTTGTGATAGAACATCTGATGGTATAAGAATTTAGGGTGCATTTTCTCTTTTTTCCCTCTGTTACTTTTTCTCTCTTCCCATTTTCCCTGTTTTTTTTTTCCTTGGCCCCTCTTGCAGTACCTTTTGCCCCATCTTTCCCTTTCAGAGCAGCATGAGAAACTGTAAATGTTAGATTTGATAGATTTGTAGGCAAATGCCTCCATCATGTGGCGAACAAAGGTTACTGCACTGACAAACCACTCAGTAGAGTGGGTCCTGTGCAGTGTTCTTATGTCAACACCGTTGAACGATTTGTTATCATATTCAGCAAGCATCATCTACCATGTGTTTTACATGTTTTCATTCATTTTTAGTATGATACAATGAAATTTGTTAAAGTTATAAGGGAAATTGTGAAATTGTATTTTCTGTTACCACCAGAAGGCGCTGGTTTTAAAATGTACAGTTTTTGCATAAGCATCTTCAGCAAGATCCCATCATCGATCGTCACTAGTTTGGTTAAGATCTAACCTTTCATCGCAAAGTTATAAGAGTTTGTTGTTGTAGCAAAATACCAGACGTCATATTGTCTGCCGTCAACAGGGGGCGATGTTTTCAAAATGTACAGTTTTTGCATAGACATCTTTAGCCAGGGCCCATCATCAATTGTCACTTGTTTAGTTAATATCTGACCTTCCATGGCAAAGTTATAAGAGATTGTTGTGTGTTGCGAGGAATCGTGATTTTCGCCAACTTTCCTGACCTTCTTCTTGTTCGCCGTGATACTTAATGAAAAGATTTTGATACCTTTGGATCCTCAACTTGTCCACAGGGACCTCACAAAGTTTGAAGGTGATCCCATTAAAGCTCTTTGACAAGTGCGTTCACATACCATTGGTGCGAAATGGCCAAAATCTGCTAAAAATGTACTTTCAATCCAAGATGGCGGCTTTCCTGTTCGTTTCAGAGCTTAGGCTGCTTGAATTTTTTGACCGTCCCGACCTAAGGAACGCGTGAGTACCAAGTTTAGTGCATGTACATTAAACGTGCTCCTCAGGAGGACAAGTTTTACGGGTTGTAAGAGTTTTGCCTTTTGTTGTGAGAAATATGAATGAACGCCAACTTTGGCGCCCCCTATCTCGAAAACCATGGGACATTTTGAAACTTTTAATAACTTTAGATCCTCAACTTGTCCACAGTGACCTCACAAAGTTTAAAGGTGATCGCACAAAAGCTCTATGACAAGTTAGTTCACATACCATTGGTGCGAAATGGCCAAAATCTCCCAAAAATTTACTTTCAATCCAAGATGGCGGCTTTCCTGTTCGCTTTAGAGCTTCGGCTACGCTGACTTTTTTGACCATCTGGACCTAAGGAACGCGTGAGTACCAAGTTTCATGCATGTACATTCAACGTGATCCTCAGGAGGACAAGTTTTACGGGTTGTAAGAGTTTTGCCTTTTGTTGTGAGAAATATGAATGAACGCCAACTTTGGCGCCCCCTATCTCGAAAACCATGCGACATTTTGAAAAACTTTTAATAACTTTAGATCCTCAACTTGTCCACATTGACCTCACAAAGTTTAAAGGTGATCGCACAAAAGCTGTAGGACTAGTTCATTCAAATACCAGGCGTCATAGTGTCTGCTGTCACCAGGGGGCGCTGTTTTTTAAAGTGAATATTTTCATATAGGCGTCTTCAGGTCTGGACTATCATCAATCCAAGCAAGTTTGGTTCAGATCGGACTCGGATTCGTAAAGTTGTAGCAGTTTGTTTTTTGTCACAAATATCTGACTTTGCAGTGTTGCTGTGGCACCACCGTTGAACGATTTGTTATCATATTAAGCCCGCATCATCGAACATGTGTTTTAAATGTTTTCCCAATTTTTGAGTTTGATACGATTAACTCTGTAAAAGTTATAACCGAAATTGTTTTGTTTTGTATATTTTGTTACCACAAGGAGGCACTGTGCTCAAAATTTACGTTTTTTTCACAGACTTCTTCAGCAATGGTCCATCATCAACCCTAGGTAATTTGGTTGGGATGTGACCTTCTATAGCAAAGTTATAAGAGTTTTGTTGCCTGTGGCGAAACATTAAAATGTTCACCAACTTTGCCCGCCCCTTACTCTTACGCCATAATACCTATTGAAAAGATTTTGATACCTTTGGATCCTCAACTTGTCCAAAGTGACCTCACCAAGTTTGAAGGTGATCCAATGAAAGATCTAGGACAAATCTGTTCAAATATCATTGGTGTGAAATGGCCAAAATCAGCAAAGCATTTACTTTCAATCCAAGATGGCGGCTTTCCTGTTCGTTTTAGAGCATAGGCTACGCTGACTTTTTTGACCGGCCCGACCTAAGGAAGGCGTGTACCAAGTTTCGTGCATGAACATTAAACGTGCTCCTCAGGACCACAAGTTTTAGGGTTTGGAGCAGTTTTTTGGCCCGTCCACTTTCACCAGGGGGCGCTGATTTTGACATGAAATATTTTCACATAGGTTTGTTCAGGGCCAGACTATCAACAATCCTAGCAAGTTTGGCTCAGATTGGACCAGGATTGGCAAAGTTGTGACAGTTTGGTTTTTTTTGTATTTTCTACCACCACCAGGAGGCGCTGTTTTCAAAATTTATTGTTTTCGGCAATATAGTCGCCTTCAGCAACTACCCATTATCAATCATAGGAAGTTTGGTTGGGATTGGATCTTCCATCACAAAGTTATAAGAGTTTCGATTTTTGTTGTGAAAAATAGGAATTTACACCCACTTTGGCGCCCCCTATCTCGTACACCATGAGACATTTTAAAAAACTTTTGATAACTTAAGTTCCTCAACTGGTTCACAGTGACCTGACCAAGTTTAAAGGTGATCGCACAAGAACTCTAGGATTAATTCATTCAGATACCAGAGGTCATATTGTCTCCGTCACCAGGGGGTGCTGTTTTTGAAAGTGAATATTTTCATATAGGTGTCTTCAGGGCCGGACTATCATCAATCATGGCAAGTTTGGTTCAGATTGGACAAGGATTCGCAAAGTGGTAGCAGTTTGTTTTTTTGTCGCAAAAATCCGACTTTGCATCATTACCATGGCAACATCATGTAACGATACGCCATCATATTGAGCACACATAGTCTACCATGTGTTTAGAATCTTTTAACCAATTTTGAGTTTGATACAATCATTTCTGTAAAAGTTATTCCCGAAATTGCAAAAGTAACTTTTTTTTTTAGATTTTCTGCCACCACCAGGAGGCGATGTTTACAAACTTAACAGTTTTTGCATAGGCATCTTCAGCAAGGGCCCATCATCGATCGCCACAAGTTTGGTTACGATCGGACCTTCCATCACAAAGTTATAAGAGTTGCGTTGCGTGTAGCGAGAAATTACAAATTTTCGCCAACTTTGCCGGCCCTTTTCTCGTACGCCATGCGACATTTCAACTAACCATAAGCATCGTTAGATCCCCAACTTGTCCACAGTGACCTCACCAAGTTTGAACGTGATCCCATGTAAGCTCTAGGACAAGTTAGTTCAAATACCGATGGTGCGAAATGGCCAAAATCGCCTCTGTTTTGGAGTGCAATCCAAGATGGCGGCCTTCCTGTAGGATTCACAGGGAAGTTGTCATCGACTTTTTTGACCGTCCCCACCTCATGAACATGTGTGCCAAGTTTCGTTCATGTACGTTAAACCCGAGAGCAGATGACCTAATAGAAGTTTTTTGCGTCAGTTTTTAGCCCCGCCCTCTTCCATTTTTTGACGCACATTCCTTGAAACACTGATATACGTAATTTTACACCAGGTCTGATGGGGTTGCAAAATTTGGTGAGTTTTGGGGCATGGGAAAGGCCTCAAAAACGCGATTCATTTGGAGGAATAATAATAATAATAATAATAAGAATAATCCTAGCGATTACAATAGGGTTCTTGCAACCAAGTTGCTCGAACCCTAATAATAAGAATAATCCTAGCGATTACAATAGGGTTCTTGCAACCAAGTTGCTCGAACCCTAATAAGAACTAGTACCGCAAGCGGTAATTGACGGGTTCGAGCTTGACGGCTCGCGAGTCCCTGTGCGTCCACGTCGCCGCGCGAGTCCTCTTCCTCATCTTCCGTTCATTCACCGCTTGTGGTACTGGTTATTTTCAGCTGCATCCCAGCGCAATGTCAGGCGTGTCCTTTTAAAATGGCCGTCTTCCTGTTGGGTGAAAGGCGTGTCCGTAAACGTGTTTAGGGAAGGTACCTTGACTTACATAACAAGTTTCATGTGGATCGGAGAATGTCAGACTTTACTTCCTGTTTCGGGAGTTGTACTTCCTGTAAGGAGGTCATCCTTTACAGACATGTTCAGGGCGGGTCTGAGGTCTGAGGTCTAACAGTGTGATTTCGTCTATAAGTTGTTATTTTTGTGAAAAACAGCTGATGGTATCAGAATTGAAGCTGAATTTTAGAAATAACTAGTTATTTTTGTGATAGAACATCTGATGGTATAAGAATTTAGGGTGCATTTTCTCTTTTTCCCTCTGTTACTTTTTCTCTCTTCCCATTTTCCCTGTTTTTTTTTTTCCTTGGCCCCTCTTGCAGTACCTTTTGCCCCATCTTTCCCTTTCAGAGCAGCATGAGAAACTGTAAATGTTAGATTTGATAGATTTGTAGGCAAATGCCTCCATCATGTGGCGAACAAAGGTTACTGCACTGACAAACCACTCAGTAGAGTGGGTCCTGTGCAGTGTTCTTATGTCAACACCGTTGAACGATTTGTTATCATATTCAGCAAGCATCATCTACCATGTGTTTTACATGTTTTCATTCATTTTGAGTATGATACAATGAAATTTGTTAAAGTTATAAGGGAAATTGTGAAATTGTATTTTCTGTTACCACCAGAAGGCGCTGTTTTTAAAATGTACAGTTTTTGCATAAGCATCTTCAGCAAGATCCCATCATCGATCGTCACTAGTTTGGTTAAGATCTAACCTTTCATCGCAAAGTTATAAGAGTTTGTTGTTGTAGCGAAATACCAGACGTCATATTGTCTGCCGTCAACAGGGGGCGATGTTTTCAAAATGTACAGTTTTTGCATAGACATCTTTAGCCAGGGCCCATCATCGATTGTCACTTGTTTAGTTAATATCTGACCTTCCATGGCAAAGTTATAAGAGATTGTTGTGTGTTGCGAGGAATCGTGATTTTCGCCAACTTTCCTGACCTTCTTCTTGTTAGCCGTGATACTTAATGAAAAGATTTTGATACCTTTGGATCCTCAACTTGTCCACAGTGACCTCACAAAGTTTGAAGGTGATCCCATTAAAGCTCTTTGACAAGTGCGTTCACATACCATTGGTGCGAAATGGCCAAAATCTGCTAAAAATGTACTTTCAATCCAAGATGGCGGCTTTCCTGTTCGTTTCAGAGCTTAGGCTGCTGTGAATTTTTTGACCGTCCCGACCTAAGGAACGCGTGAGTACCAAGTTTAGTGCATGTACATTAAACGTGCTCCTCAGGAGGACAAGTTTTACGGGTTGTAAGAGTTTTGCCTTTTGTTGTGAGAAATATGAATGAACGCCAACTTTGGCGCCCCCTATCTCGAAAACCATGGGACATTTTGAAAAACTTTTAATAACTTTAGATCCTCAACTTGTCCCCAGTGACCTCACAAAGTTTAAAGGTGATCGCACAAAAGCTCTATGACAAGTTAGTTCACATACCATTGGTGCGAAATGGCCAAAATCTCCCAAAAATTAACTTTCAATCCAAGATGGCGGCTTTCCTGTTCGCTTTAGAGCTTCGGCTACGCTGACTTTTTTGACCGTCTGGACCTAAGGAACGCGTGAGTACCAAGTTTCATGCATGTACATTCAACGTGATCCTCAGGAGGACAAGTTTTACGGGTTGTAAGAGTTTTGCCTTTTGTTGTGAGAAATATGAATGAACGCCAACTTTGGCGCCCCCTATCTCGAAAACCATGCGACATTTTGAAAAACTTTTAATAACTTTAGATCCTCAACTTGTCCACAGTGATCTCACAAAGTTTAAAGGTGATCGCACAAAAGCTGTAGGACTAGTTCATTCAAATACCAGGCGTCATAGTGTCTGCTGTCACCAGGGGGCGCTGTTTTTGAAAGTGAATATTTTCATATAGGCGTCTTCAGGTCTGGACTATCATCAATCCAAGCAAGTTTGGTTCAGATCGGACTCGGATTCGTAAAGTTGTAGCAGTTTGTTTTTTGTCACAAATATCTGACTTTGCAGTGTTGCTGTGGCAACACCGTTGAGCGATTTGTTATCATATTAAGCACGCATCATCGAACATGTGTTTTAAATGTTTTCCCAATTTTTGAGTTTGATACGATTAACTCTGTAAAAGTTATAACCGAAATTGTTTTTGTTTGTATATTTTGTTACCACAAGGAGGCACTGTGCTCAAAATTTACGTTTTTTTCACAGACTTCTTCAGCAATGGTCCATCATCAACCCTAGGTAATTTGGTTGGGATGTGACCTTCTGTCGCAAAGTTATAAGAGTTTTGTTGCCTGTGGCGAAACATTAAAATGTTCACCAACTTTGCCGGCCCCTTACTCTTACGCCATAATACCTATTGAAAAGATTTTGATACCTTTGGATCCTCAACTTGGCCAAAGTGACCTCACCAAGTTTGAAGGTGATCCCATGAAAGATCTAGGACAAATCTGTTCAAATATCATTGGTGTGAAATGGCCAAAATCAGCAAAGCATTTACTTTCAATCCAAGATGGCGGCTTTCCTGTTAGTTTTAGAGCATAGGCTACGCTGACTTTTTTGACCGGCCCGACCTAAGGAAGGCGTGTACCAAGTTTCGTGCATGAACATTAAACGTGCTCCTCAGGACCACAAGTTTTAGGGGTTGGAGCAGTTTTTTGGCCCGTCCACTTTCACCAGGGGGAGCTGATTTTGACATGAAATATTTTCACATAGGTTTGTTCAGGGCCAGACTATCAACAATCCTAGCAAGTTTGGCTCAGATTGGACCAGGATTGGCAAAGTTGTGACCGTTTTTTTTTTTTTGTATTTTCTACCACCACCAGGAGGCGCTGTTTTCAAAATTTATTGTTTTCGGCAATATAGTCGCCTTCAGCAACTACCCATTATCAATCATAGGAAGTTTGGTTGGGATTGGATCTTCCATCGCAAAGTTATAAGAGTTTCGCTTTTTGTTGTGAAAAATAGGAATTTTTACCCACTTTGGCGCCCCCTATCTCGTACACCATGAGACATTTTAAAAAACTTTTGATAACTTAAGTTCCTCAACTGGTTCACAGTGACCTGACCAAGTTTAAAGGTGATCGCACAAGAACTCTAGGATTAATTCATACAAATACCAGAGGTCATATTGTATCCGTCACCAGGGGGTGCTGTTTTTGAAAGTGAATATTTTCATATAGGTGTCTTCAGGGCCGGACTATCATCAATCATGGCAAGTTTGGTTCAGATTGGACAAGGATTCGCAAAGTGGTAGCAGTTTGTTTTTTTGTCGCAAAAATCCGACTTTGCATCATTACCATGGCAACATCATGTAACGATACGCCATCATATTGAGCACGCATAGTCTACCATGTGTTTAGAATCTTTTAACCAATTTTGAGTTTGATACGATAATCTCTGTAAAAGTTATTCCCGAAATTGTAAAAGTAATTTTTTTTTTTAATTTTCTGCCACCACCAGGAGGCGATGTTTACAAACTTGACAGTTTTTGCATAGGCCTCTTCAGCAAGGGCCCATCATCTATCGCCACAAGTTTGGTTAAGATCGGACCTTCTATCGCAAAGTTATAAGAGTTTTGTTGCGTGTGGCGAAAATCGTGAATTTTCACCAACTTTGACGCCCCTTTTCTCGTACGCCATGATACTTATTAAAAAGTTTTCAGGAACTTTAGATCCTCAACTTGTCCACAGTGACCTCACCAAGTTTGAACGTGATCCCATATAAGCTCTGGGACAAGTTCGTTCAAATACCGATGGTGCAAAATGGCCAAAATCGCCTCTGTTTTGGCGTGCAATCCAAGATGGCGGCCTTCCTGTAGGATTCACAGGGAAGTTGTCATCGACTTTTTTGACCGTCCCCACCTCATGAACATGTGTGCCAAGTTTCGTTCATGTACGTTAAACCAGAGAGCAGATGACCTAATAGAAGTTTTTTGCGTCAGTCGTTAGCCCCGCCCACTTTCATTTTTTGACGTGCATTCCCCGAACCACTAATAAACGTAAATTTACACCAGGTCTGATGCAGTTGCAAAAATTGGTGAGTTTTTGGGTATGTTCAGGGCCTCGAAAACGCGATTCATTTGGCGGGCGGAAGAAGAAGAATAAGAAGAATAACTCTTACGATTACAATAGGGTTCTTGCAACCAAGTTGCTCGAACCCTAATAATCTTAGCGATTATAATAGGGTTCTTGCGCAACCAAGTTGCTCGAACCCTAATAAGAATAATCTTAGCGATTATAATAGGGTTCTTGCGCAACCAAGTTGCTCGAACCCTAATAATCTTAGCGATTATAATAGGGTTCTTGCGCAACCAAGTTGCTCGAACCCTAATAATAAGAACGAGTCCTCTAGCTCATCTTCCGTTCATTCATTGCTTGCGGTAGTAGTTATTTTCAGCTTGGACTATTTTCAGCGTCCATGTGTTAAGTTAGAGGGCACTTCCTGTTTAAAATGGCAGACTTCCTCTTTTTCCTATTTAATTTAATTTAATTTAATTTAATTTAATTTAATTTAATTTAATTTAATTTTATGATTAAGTGCAATATAGGCTATGGTATTGGTATTGGTATTGGTTCAATATGTGCAGTAATTGCAAGTTTTAATAAAAATTTAACCCTCCACTTGTTTTTTTTATTTTGGCCCCCCGTGTATTTGACTTTGGCATTACTGCTTTACAGACATGTTCCGGGCGGGTTTGAGGTCTCACATATCAAGTTTCAAGTGAATACAGCAATCCCAATTTGAGCAGCATGAGAAACTGTAAATGTTAGATTTGATAGATTTGTAGGCAAATGCCTCCATCATGTGGCGAACAAAGGTTACTGCACTGACGAACCACTCAGTAGAGTGGATCCTGTGCAGTGTTCTTATGTCAACACCATTGAACGATTGTTATCATATTCAGCAAGCATCATCTACCATGTGTTTTACATGTTTTCATTCATTTTGAGTATGATACAATGAAATTTGTTAAAGTTATAAGGGAAATTGTGAACTTGTATTTTTTGTTACCACCAGAAGGCGCTGTTTTCAAAATGTACAGTTTTTGCACAAGCATCTTCAGCAAGATCCCATCATCGATCGTCACGAGTTTGGTTAAGATCTGACCTTCCATCGCAAAGTTATAAGAGTTTGTTGTTGTAGCGAAATACCAGACGTCATATTGTCTGCCTTCAACAGGGGGCACTGTTTTTGAAAGTGAATATTTTCATACAGGCATCTTCAGGGATTGACTATCATCAATCCTAGCAAGTTTGGTTCAGATTGGAATAGCATTCGCAAAGTGGTAGCAGTTTGTTTTTTGTAGCAAATATCTGACTTTGCAGTGTTGTCATTGCAACACTGTTGAACAATTTGTTATCATATTAGGCACGCATCATCTACCATGTGTTTTGAATGTTTTCCCAAATTTTGAGTTTGATACAAGGAAATTTTTTAAAGTTATAAGGGAAATTGTGAACTTGTACTTTCTGTTACCACCAGGTGGCGCTGTTTCCAAAATTTACAGTTTTTGCTTAGGCATCTTTAGCAAGAGCCCATCATCTATAATCACAAGTTTGGTTAAGATCTGACCTTCAATCGCAAAGTTATAAGAGTTTGTTGTGTGTTGCGAAATACCAGACTTCCTAGTGTTTGCCACCACCAGGAGGCGATGTTTTCAAAATTTACAGTTTTTGCATAGACATCTTTAGCAAGGGCCCATCATCGATTGTCACTTGTTTGGTTAATATCGGACCTTCTATTGCAAAGTTATAAGAGTTTTGTTGCCTGTGGCGAAAATCTTAAATTTTCACCAACTTTGACGCCCCCTTTCTCGTACGCCATGATACTTATTAAAAAGTTTTCCGGAACTTTAGATCCTCAACTTGTCCACAGTGACCTCAGCAAGTTTGAAGGTGATCCCATGAAAGCTCTATGACAAGTGCGTTCACATACCATTGGTGCGAAATGGCCAAAATCAGCAAAAAATTTACTTTCAATCAAAGATGGCGGCTTTCCCGTTCGTTTTAGAGCATAAGCTGCTTTGAATTTTTTGACCGTCTGGACCTAAGGAACGCGTGAGTACCAAGTTTAGTGCATGTACATTCAACATGCTCCTCAGGAGGATAAGTTTTACGGGTTGTAGGAGTTTAGCCTTTTGTTGTGAAAAATATGAATGAACGCCAAATTTGGCGCCCCCTATCTCAAAAACCATGTAACATTTTAAAAAACTTTTAATAACTTTAGATCCTCAACTTGTCCACAGTGACCTCAACCAGTTTGAAGGTGATCCCTTTAAAGCTCTATGACAAGTGCGTTCACATACCATTGGTGCGAAATGGCCAAAATCTGCAAAAAATTTACTTTCAATCCAAGATGGCGGCTTTCCTGTTAGTTTTAGAGCTTCGGCTACGCTGACTTTTTTGACCGTCTGGACCTAAGGAATGCGTGAGTACCAAGTTTTGTGCATGTACATTCAACGTGCTCCTCAGGAGGACAAGTTTTACGGGTTGTAAGAGTTTCACCTTTTGTTGTGAAAAATATGAATGAACACCAACTTTGGAGCCCCCTATCTCGTACACCGAGCGATATTTTAAAAAGCTTTCAGGAACTTATGCTCGGCAACTTGTTCACAGTGACCTCACCAACTTTCAAGGGGATAGCATAAAAACTCTAGGATTAGTTCATTCAAATATCAGGTGTCATAGTGTCTGCTGTCACCAGGGGGCGCTGTTTTTGAAAGAGAATATTTTCATATAGGCGTCTTCAGGGCCAGATTATCATCAATCAGAGCAAGTTTGGTTCAGATCGGACTCGGATTCGTAAAGTTGTAATAGTTTGTTTTTGTCACAAATATCTGACTTTGCAGTGTTGCTGTGGCAACACCGTTGAACGATTTGTTATCATATAAAGCACGCATAATCGACCATGTGTTTTGAATGTTTTCCCAATTTTTGAGTTTGATACGATTAACTCTGTAAAAGTTATTACCGAAATGTTTATTTTTTGGA
>NW_025320840.1:0-63206 GCF_019176455.1 Solea senegalensis | reverse complement strand
AAAGATATACTTCTGTACACCCCTGTACATAAAATACCATCACTGTCACTACAGTACAATTATTAACTAGAAGTGGCCCGGTACTGTCCAGTACACAGAACCGGCACTTTTATTTGTTTACTGGCACATTTCACAAGATGCCGGTAATCCCATTCAAACAAGTAGCTACATCTTATATTATTTTGACTGTAATCAATTTCACAATCATTCATGCCTACGATGGTCATTATTAGACCACCGTCATTCAGGTCAGTAAGAGGTTTGATTATATTCTACATATATTATTGCATTATTTGAGTTAAAGGCTCCAGAAAAAAAAGAAAAAAAAACACTGAATGTTGCCATTGTGAAAGGTCAATTGTTAAGAAACCGGTACATTTGAAATTAGTTCACTTAATTTTGAGTTGTTTTGGTGCAATCTTTCATGAACAATAGTGGTATCACTCTTTCCATGTGCATTTTATTAATTTGGCACAGGACGTGATTATCTCCCTAATTGATGTTTAGTTCACTAGACATTCAAGAAACTGGGATGATGGCATCATATTTAAGAACGAGAAAGAGAAAAACACTGATTTCATATACTAGGAGTAACACAGGCAGTGGCAGTCACTTACGTTTCCTGACGTCTTAATTTGTGCTCATCTGAAGTGAAACAAAACCCTGAATTTTCATTAACATTAAAACAAGGCCAGACCAAAAGCTTCACTCCCAGGGCTGGAGTATGCCAGATGTAATATTATTAGATATTCATGTGGATGTTATGAATTTGATGCACAAGCCTGTTTTCTTTGTGTATTACCTTAATGACTCTGTCCTGGCAGTGCTGGATGATCTTACACAGCTCCTCTGAGACTCGAGACTCTGATGAAGGATCTGCTCAAACATCTAGTAAAAGATTAGTACTTAGTAGTATTAGATTAGTTTTGTACCTAACTTTGTGACATACATGCATGTAACACCAGACAAACTGACTCATATAGGAATATCCCATGAAATAATGATAATATATGATAATGTACTAAACCCAGTTCCACAGTCTGTATTGTGGCATGTCTGTAGACAACTATATCTATTTAACTGTCCACTGAGTTATCGAACCGCCAAAAGATGTTCGCCTTTAGTTCTACTGTGTTCTTGATCAATGCCACAGTCAGAACCTCATCATCCAACTATTTGACAAACTCTAGTCAAACGTGAGCTACAGTGTAGGAAAATGATCAAGAAATAAAATGAGTGTCAATAAAATGATTAGCTCTCATAGAAACTTCCCATTGTGTTAACCAGTTAACCACCACTAACCAGTCTATATTAGACTGGTTAGTCAGTTTCACCTCTCTCATGGGGATCTGGGCCCTTTGGACAAACACTGACGGGCTGCTCACGTCAAACTGTTGCTGCAGACCCTCAAGGCTCAGGTTCACCACCTTCTCATAGCAGCTGTGCATCTTAACTGGATGGAAAGCCAGCATGGAGATCTTCTCCATGTGCTGAGGAGGAAGACAAGAAGGGAGAGGAAGAGATGCAGGCATGGACAGATTTGGGAAAAATGTATAATTGTCTCTCACAATAAATATACTACTGCAAAATATCACTAATGTTACACTAGACAAGTGCAAGATACAGAAAGACACTAATTTATTGAATATGATAGCAATTTTACACCGACTAGGTACGATATAGGATTCAAACAGTGGACAACCAAGGGAATCACAGCATGGTGTGTTTTGGTGAAAGATGGACAGCTGGAGAGTTTCCAAAATATGACAGAAAAAAAGGATTTGGATAATCAATCATGAATTCTGTGGATTCCTGCAACTTAGAGACTACTATATGAAAGAGATCAGGATGGACCCCTCCTGAGAAGTGAATAGTGTGATCCAGATCATCATAATCAACGCATACAAAGAAACCACAACTAGAATTATATTGGGACTATATAAAAAATGGCTACAAAATAAAAGATGGAAATCAGAATTTAACATAAAAATTAGTGATGAAGATTGGCTAAGATTGGTAGAATCTGCCAGGCATTAGCCTCATGTATGAAACAAAGTGATTTTGGAGCAGAGAGATATTTAGGTTACAAGGTCAGAGCTGCAGTGACTTTATGACAAGTACAAATGAGCATTTCATGGGTTGCACTGGCAACAGATATGACAAATGTTGGGTGGCTGGGAGATTTTCTTTTTAATCAGTCTTGAATATGTCAAAGATTACCCACAATATTAACTTTGAAGCATTGTTAGTTTTGTGTAGCATCAGATAAATCATGTACTCCCTCCCCTCTTAATTTGAAAAGAGGACATTTGTAATATGGAAATGATTGAATATTTGGTAGTTTTGAGGAGGACTGATGCAGGACAAAAGTATTAATCTTTTATAACAACAATTCTTGGGAGTGAACATTCCTGCCATATACTCAAGTGTATGGTGAAAACAATGTTCAGTGTTCTATTGATCTATTAATAAAATGTTTTCATTTGAATTCCAATTTTACCTTACAATGAAGCAGAATCCAGTCACGATAACTGTGCGTTGTAAGAATGGAAAAGACTGTCATGAAAAATTATAATAATTACAACAGGATACCTGCAGCAGCAGCACCAGTGAACCTCTCTGAACAGATCAGCAATGTGACCCACAGTCCTCACAACTGAAGACGCAGCCGAAACACAGCAAGCGGTTCCGCGAAGACGGATGAGAGGTCCGGGTGAGAGGACAGTGGAACTGTTCAGACAGAAAGTCTGGCTCCCGTGTAACGTCGCACACAACACCATCTCAGAGATATCTCAGAGATAGGATACTGACTGTATTTAAACCCTAAACTTTCGCAAAAAACAGCTAAGCGGAAAAAGAAAAAAAAGAGCATGGAACATTTACATGTGCATATATTATTATTAACTATATTTCGATTAATTCGTGTGTGTGTTTAAATACATGTGTATGTATGTATGTATTTTCAATGAGTGAAAAGACGTAGTTATTAACGAACACATTTTAGCAACAACTCTTTAGCCACCTGGCCTGCTGTTTAGCTCATTATAATAATGTAAAATTTCACTTACCTCTAAATTTTTGAGCATCTTCCTGTGACGTGTCAATAGATCCCGTCTACCGCCAACTTCCCCAGTAATTCCTTGGTCAGCAATTGATGCTGCAACCAGAGCCGGATTAACGCAAAGGCAAACTAGGCACGTGCCTAGGGCCCGATTGGCAAGGGGACAATCAAAACCTGAAAATGACTTGGTCCGCGTTTCAAGACGATTTACACTGCTCGTCCTGATGACGCAACGCTGTCAGGGCGCACTGAGGACAGTCTGCTCCGATCGACAGTTGCGCTGGGGGCAGGCGGGCGGGAGAAGCCGCAGCGAGTGCACATGTCCGCGGCGAGGTCCGGGCGGTGGTTCACTGTAAACCACCTTCGCCCCGAGCCCTTCCAAGCCGGTCGCGGCGCACCACCGGCGGAGGAAATTTCATGTCAAACTTATGTGTGACAGTGCACTATAGAAATGACTGAAACGTGACTAAAACTAATAAGCGTTTTAGTCCAAAAGACTAAAACTAAGACTAAATCCAGAATGGCTTCCAAAAACAACACTGCACAGTACACCATCCAGAGAAACATCCAGACCAGTGGAGAAAACTGCTGAACAGTCCAGACCAGGAGCTGAGTTGCTGAGTGTTGAATAACAGAAAATGGAAGAGAGGTGATGCTTGTCCATGAAAATAAACCTCTTACCACTACAGCACAGTTTCTCTTACTGCAAATTGTATTGGTTTCATTGTATATTTGACTACTTATTCCACTATTCAATTTAATCAACACATTTAATTAAGATTTTCTGCAAAATGCAATAGCTTACAACATTTATCTTATTTGCTTATTGTCTTGTTTACATAGCAATGCTGACACCTATTGGTGATTTAGTGGTACTACTGCCTTAACAATGACAATCGCTATGGATAAGATAAGGATAATTTAATAGCATTTAATAGAGCCTTGTAGTAAGGTATAAATACGGTAATAAAAATCAAAAAATAGTCTGATAGACTGTTTAATATACGACACATGACTTATTTTGGCATACAAAGAACCAACTCGTAACCAAAGACTACGCTATGTAAAATGTGAATTCACTTTTATTAGTAACTTTGGTAGGTTTCAGATTTCAATTCATAAATAACATGGAGGGGGGCCCAAAAAATACATTCTGCCTAGTATAGTCCATTTATTTAATCCGGTTCTGATGGTGTGACTGTGGGTTTAGGAATGAATGTTTGTGTGTGTGTGTGTGCGTGCGTGCGTGCGTGCGTGTTTGTGAGTGTGTTTGCTGATTGAGTAATATGAACTTTTAAAACTGCAATGAAAGACTGGTTCATTCATCTTTTACATGTCATTTACCAGACATTTCATCAAAGTGACTTACATCTTCATATTTATGAACATCAGCTTGTTTTCCTTTCTTTCTGTAGAAGAGTGGGAGCCACTGATATCACAGCACCTCCACACAAAGTGTTTGGCACCCTCAGTTTGACTGGAAACACTGCTCTTATTGAACCCCATCAGCTTTTTGAAATGTTGGCTCCTGATTGGAGTTTCTCGCAGATTTACAGTGACTGACAGCAGCCGTTTCCTTTTGTTTTTAAATAAATATCCTAAAATGGTGAAAATTCCCTTAATCAGTTTTTTGCTTGTTTATCATCATGTATAGTTGTGTATTGGCAATACAAAGAGAAATGTTCTGAAAATGATACAAGAACACTAAATCCCAGTGTAAAGATTATAAATGTTGCCTGTGGTACCTGTAAATGTGGTAACATGGTGAACTGTGCCCTGGCAACAATGTAATATTTATGCACTTTGAAGCCTTTGCCATGTGAAACTGCTGCACAGCTCTGATCTCAGCTGCTGCCTCGCTTGTTTACTGAAACTTTAAAAAAAGAAAAAGTGCCACCAAATCATAAAGCGACTGCACTTTCTTCAAATCCACATTGATTCATTTTCTCCACACATTGGACTTAAATGAGCCTGGAAGGGTCTGCTGTGCGAGGACCATTATCCATTTGAAGCTAATTAAACTCATTTTTACCAGAGACAGATAGACTGAGTCTCCACCTTTTTTTCCACACATAAAAAAACAGGCACTGTAGTTGACTTGAATGTTCAGACATATCTGCCTTTATTTCAACCAGCTAGTCAGTGAGTGAACATTTGTTTGTCAAAGGATTATCTTGTGGCGTTTTTCTTTCCAATGACACATTGTTAAGTTATAGAGTATACATATATATATATCTATATATAACACATATAGAGTATGTGTTCTAATCCATATGTATGTGCATATCATTTATAATGTATAGATTATAATGCTTATCTTTTATGATCTGTTTTATGTTCTTTCTTTTACATGCACTTCAAGAAGTCTTACTTTCTTTTACGTTGTCGGTGCCCTTTTTATGAGAAGGCTTCTTTTCTATAAATATGAGAGCGTCATTGTCAGAAGGCACTTATGATATGAGAATAGAATAAACAAAACTTTTCAATGTGACGGACTGAATTGTCTCTGTATAACCAGCTGTTATTTTATTTAATAATTTGTTCAAAATGCAATTTTAATATCAGTATTTTTGTATTTTCTTATGCTTTGTTGTGATAACCTGAGGGCAACAGTAGGGGAAGCGTAGCACTGTTGAACTACCTTACGCTGCACTTCACTCCTTTCTCTCAGTCATTAACATCCGTGATCTGAGGAAAGTGTGTGTCCGTGTATTCTTCACTCATTATTCCCCTTTTCAGGGCTTTTACATCAACATTCAAGGTGTTATTGTTTGAATCATGGCAGATGAAGTAAGAAATGTGACACGCATTCACGGTGCATTAAGAAGTCACAGTGACCTGTCCAGGGTGCACCCCGCCTTACATCCTATGGTTCGTGTTCACACTGAATGAGACACATTGTAATACAAGACCAGAACTGGATGTTTGGATATTTCAGAGAGCAGAAATCTGAGAAACTTAAGTGATGGAAAAATAAATAACCACTCTTGCTCTCTTTTTTTTTTGAAAAATGCGGGCTTCTGGAAATCACTTCACACATGCGACAGACTTGACTTACACAGAAATTACAGCTCCTTCAGGTAAATGTTTTGGTACTTTGTTATCCCTGAATTAATGGATAAGATGTTTCACTTATCAATGCATCTGTATGATAAATATTACAGCACCTTGTGATTTATTTTTGGATTTCAAATGATATTGTATAACAACAATATTTCTTATTCTTATCACCATCAGACAACACTTCATCTGTAGCTGAGATGGAAACAGGGTCGTCAGATTAAGAGGCACAGACATGTCAGGAGGATGCTGCTCCAATGGACAACACAGGTGGACAGCAGGGTGCCACACTGAAAATCCCTGCATTCAACAAGGGCCGCAGCCAACTGGATGCAAAAGATGTAGAACAGACCAGCAAACTAGCTCACTCCAGGATCCACATGGAACGAATTATTGGTTGTATGCGCACCAAGTTTAACATTAAATGGGACCATGTGCCTGGGTGTTGTGGTCAAATACGAAGGCGAGGAAAAGACTTTACTTGATAAGATTGTTGTTATATGCTCTGACCAATATGTGCCCAAGTGTTGTTCTGAAGCTACCTAACACCTAACAAAAAGAGCTAAGCTACAGTCAAAAAGTGTCAACCATTTTAACAGTTTAAGGACCGATTGTGGTTCAGGTCAAATGGGATTCAGATTCAGATTTTTCTTTGTCATAGTCGTCAATCCAGTCAGGAGGAGATAAATCAGGGAGCTCATAATTGGGAAGGGTGGAATAAATTCATCATTTGGACAGACTTATCGATTGCACTTTTCAGAGTCATCATAATCACTTTTTAACATGTGGAAATGAGCATTTCATGGGTTGTATTCCACAGTACAAATAACTGGGTGAGGTATAATCTGTCAAATATTAGCCTCATGAATGAACTTTTCAGGCAAAATAATGACACAACAGGACAAGAACACAACGAGACACTGCGAGTTGGGCTAGCTACGGTAAGACATTAAAGACCTTAAAGAGCTATGACACAAACTAACCACACTAAAAGACGAACTGAAAAAGGAAATTAAAGAAAAGAAATGATCATTCTACAACAAGAGATTGAGCGTAAACTAACAGATAATATAAATGAACTACAGATACAGAAGGGGAATCTTGCTGAAGCCCAAGCCCACGACAGATGCGAGAAAAGATGACTGACCTCGAAGGGAGATCGAGGAGGAACAACATACTAATACGTCATACTACATGTGACGTCGACAGACTGTCGGCAACTGATTGGCAGAGTGTCCGCACTGGAAGAGTCGAGGGGCATATTTCAGTTCATTGACTGTGTTACAGGGAGTCTGCACTCCAGTCATGCAGAAAGATTCTGTGAACAAATCTTTTTTAACCCTCTGCATTCTTCGTGCTTTTGGATTTTTTTGTGTATATCTTTGGCTGTGTTGCTGTAAATTGCTTGAAATTTGGTGTAGGTGAAGTTAATTTTTATGTAATATAAATCTACCACTGTCAGGGAATATCAATATTTTTCATTATCATATAACAATCAATATCTGAAGCTAAAATGATTTGGGTGTATTTTAGGGATATCATAGTATGGTGTGAATGTGGGTTTAGGAATGAATGTGTGTGTGTGTGTATGTATGTGCAACTCCAGACACTTGTTCTCACATCAAGTTCAAATCGACATGATACACAGGCACCTACACCTACAAAGAGGCTCATACACACATTCACTCCTTTGAGTAAAAAATACAAAAAGGCATCTTGAGGGACTTCAAAGACTTGCCCTCTATGTGAACCCAAACAAAAGTCTGGTTTTGTTTACACAGGTGCAATTATAGGTAAACACAATGTTTCACTTTGTTTGGGGCTCAATTCAGCCTGACTGTCAAAGACACAGCCTCAGACGCTGAAGACCTCGACCTCATCAACCATCAGTCACAATGTACTGATTATATATTAATTATATATCAAAATAAACCCCAAGCTTATCACATTATAGTGATTACATGTAAAATAATTACATCAAATCAAGCATAAGGTAGATGTATAGTATGGCTTGTGTAATCATCCGTTTTAAGTATAAAATTAATTAATATATTAGTAGTATTGAGTACTTTTACTGTATACTTATTGAGTAATCCTGGGTCAAATTTCCCTTCTTTTTTTTTTACACTTGCACAATGATAACAATGTTCTTCTTGGTGCCAGTGATTTTATTGTGCAAGAAACACTGTGAATCTGTGAATATAGTAGAGAAGACGTTCATGAATAACCATCCATAATCTGTGTGGCACTGTCTTTACTGTGAACTTCAAGTGGCAGTCACTCATTCATCGTCCTCACGCTGACACCTACTGGCGAGAAACGGTATTGTTACTTGAGTTTTTGCTGGGTTTTTTTTGTTTTTTTTACAGATGACACAAGGCCTTTGAAATGATATAAGCAAGAAAAATAATGGGGGGCGTACTTCATATACTAGTAGTATGAAATACTTTTACTGTATATGTTATGGAGGAATATGGGGTCAAACTTCACTTTTTGCAACAAATAACAGGGTAATCATTTTTTTGGCTATCAGGCAACTGTAATTTTACAGTATTGTTTTGTCAGCTGCCTAAATTATGTCAAATCCGATTAATGCTATGCTATTTATTTAAATCAAGTCTCTAACACAACAAAGTGTGTAATAAATGAGGGTTAGGGTTAGGGTTATTACATGAAAGCCAGTGCATCTGAATACTTTTCAGATGCACTGATTTGATTACACTGAAATGATTTTCTTCACACATTTTGAATTTCCTCGGTCCCTCAGTGGGACCTGAGGAAGTGGACCTGAGGTGTTGCCAAGGGGGAAGTAATCCTCACAGCAGGCTCCCTGCTAAGTGAAATTCATTTTAGTGTTGGGGATACAACTGCTCAAATGGATCAGATACCTGAAACTGTGTGAGAATTCCAAGCATCAACAAACCGTTGGATTCCGATGCTGGCAGCTCAGGTTTGACACACAGTATCGAACTGTGGTGTCCTCCATATCAAGAAGCTCTTGGTGCACCAGGTGAACCAAGGCGACAGTAAAATACCGTAAAATTAAAAATAGTATATCACTGTAGTAAATACATTGAATTACCGTAAATCAAGAAACAGTAAATAACTTTAAATTTTATGGTCTTACTAAGTAGAAAATACGGAATTATACTGTGGATGTTATAAAAAGTTTGCAACATTCACAGTAAAATACCGTAAAGTCACAAGCATGTAATTACCGTAAAATTGACAGTATCATTCTGTCTGAATTACAGATTTTGCTGGTGTTTACGTTTAAATTTATGGTACACAACCATTAAATCATACCATAATTTCTATAGAAAGTAGAATGCTTAAAAGTATGGTATATTTAGGCAATACATCAGGAGAGGCCGTGGTATGTGCTTATTATATCACAATTAAGGGGCATTTTTCGGGCCAAGCACTTAATGCAATTATATGTTAATAATATTATTTATATTTTATTATATGTAAACAAACTATCTGCACAGACACTATCTGTGCAATATTTAACTAACTAATAACTAATAACTGTTATTTTCTATTTTCTAGATTTTTTTTCTGTTTTTTGCACTACTTTTATATATATTATTCTAAATATATATTAGATAGATTATATATTATTATTATTCAGGTCACCGGCATTTCTTCGCGCCCACGGGAGCTTTATTGAATTGAGGAGAGAGACAGTGGGAACGACAGAGAGACAGAGCGACAGATAGATAGATAGAGAGACAGAGAGAGAGAGGACCACGAAGTTAACGTAACGCGGAGTTAATGGAACGTAATTTCTTCGCACCCACATGAGCAGAGTCTCTGCTTCAGGTAAACACATTCACAGCTCATTGAGACTGTCCAATTAATGTTAGCTCGCCGCAGAGCCACATTAGCTCTTTACTTTCAAGCAGAGGAGTACAGGTAGCTTTATTTTAAAAGTTGCTGGACGTGTCCCTATCTGCTTTTTGCAAAATAGAAGAGTCACTTAAGGACTCTGAGAAGTCGCTAGCTACAGCTAACGTTGCTACTGCTAGAAGAAATGTTTAGCTGTAACTTCTGTAGCAAGTCGGTTAAGACTTTGAGGGGTTTTGTGCTTCATTGCAAACTCCATAGAAATGAACCACGTTGTTTATTTAAGTGCACTGGAGCCGGTTGCAAGCAGACATTTTACAGATATGGAGCGTTTAAGGCACATTTTTACCGGAGGCATAGTGTATCTGCTCCTACTCCCATTACTGTCAGGATGGCTGTTAGTGATTTTAAATGCGCAATAGCGATGTGTGAGCGCCAGTTTCACGATACAAAAGATCTGATAGCTCACTTGAAGGAGCATATTGTGGAAGGACGTGCTGTGACATGTCCAGTCATAGGATGCGCACATGCGTTCACGGTCAAATCCTCATTTACCACGCACATGTCACGGAAACACAGAGGTCTTACAGATATCAGTATCAGTGACTTATTCAGAGAGTCTGCTTCACAATCATCATCTGTTCGAACTGAATCAGATAACTTTGGCGCTCAAGTGAAGGAGACAAGTACAGGGACAGGTACAGATGAGGGTGATATGGATATATCAGAGGATTTCAGTGATCTTTTTCTCAGAAATGTCTCTTTATTTTACTTGAAATTGCAGGGTGAGTTTCTACTACCTGCTTCGACCATACAGAACACTGTTGAGGAGATACAAAACATACATGAGTTGGGTCAGACATATAGTTTGAGTAAACTTACAGCCCTGCTAAAAAATGACATATCTTTATCAGATGAGGATATCACCAGAGTTTGTGAGTCTGTCAGGGGATCTGATCTGTTCTCTGCATGTCACAGAGGGCCAATGAGGACAGCATACTCAAGAACTCAGACTTTTAAAAAAAGGTTCAACTATGTGGAGCCAAAGAAAATGTTTTTAGGAAAAGATGAGAACAGAACAGATAGGTTTGCCTACTATGTGCCTGTGAGAGAGACTTTGAAATGTCTGTTAGAGTCTGACCTGTGGCAGAAATCAGGGGAGCATTCAGCTGAGTCTCCCACAGATGTTCTAAGTGACATTAGTGATGGTCAGATATTCAAATCCAATGTGTTTTTTGCTCAGAATCCATCATGTCTCAAGCTAGTACTGTACCAAGATGCCTTTGAAATCGTTAACCCTTTAGGTTCTGCAAAGACAAGACATAAGGTATTAGCTGTCTATGCATCTGTTGCTAACCTGCCACTTCATGTACGGTCAAACACAGACCACATGTTACTTGTTCTACTGTGTAGAGAGAAAGATTTCAAAGCATTTGGGCATGCTAAAGTGTTCTCTGAGTTACTAGCAGACTTGAAGGAGTTGGAGGAGACCGGGATTGTACTATCAGATGAAACAGTTAAAGGAACTTTGTATTGCATTGGTGGAGATAATTTGGGCTCACATTGCATTGGTGGCTTTACTGAACATTTCAGTCGCTCACAGTATTTTTGTAGGTACTGCCTTATGACCCGATCTCAATTTCAAGGCGACGATCCTAATCTGTGTGGACCACAGCGCACCGCTGAGAATTATGACGCAGCTGTCGAGCGCCTCCAGACTGAAGACACTCCAGATGTAGAAGGAGTAAAGCGCAAATCAGTATTCAACAGTTTGAAATACTTTAATGTCTGTCAGCCAGGTTTGCCACCTTGCCTAGGTCATGACATCTTTGAAGGTGTTTTGTCATATGATGTAGCACTATATCAGAAGTATTTCATCAAGAAAAAGGCATGGTTCACCTACTCCTCTCTGAATCGGCGTATTAAACAGTTCAAATACCGCGCCTCTGATGCTTCAACAAAACCATGTGAAGTTAGCCCTCAAGCAGCTAAACTCTCAGGACAGGCCATACAGAACTGGAATCTTCTAAGGCTGCTGCCTCTCATAATTGGTGACAGTGAAAGATGCAGCAGATGATGTGTGGCAGTTGACTCTACAGCTGAAAGACATTGTGGACCTGATATGTGCTCAGAAAATCTCTGAGTCTCAGGTTGCATATCTAGATATTCTCATTCAAGAATATTTAGAGTCAAGAAAGGCTCTATTTCCAGAGAGCAACTTGAAACCCAAGCACCATTATTTACGTCATTACCCAGCACTGATTCTGAAATTTGGTCCCTTGATCAGAGTGTGGACAATGCACTTTGAAAGTAAGCACAGTTATTTCAAGAGATGTTTTGAAGAATTTCAAAAACCTCTGCCTTACACTCTCTGAAAGACACCAGATTTTCCAGGCGTATCTTTCAGCAGGACCAATGGGTCAAGCTGTCTTACAAGTCAAAGATGGTTCTCCATTTTATTCAGCACTGTATAGTAAAGCCATTCAAGATGCAGTGAGATCTCAGTGTACGAGGCTGAATTCATTCCTCAGTACCATATGTACTCTGTTAGGAAAAACAATGAAAAGATGCAGTGTGTGAACATCACTGACTTGATTGATTACTATCCATTGTCATCTTACATTAAGGATGGATGCCAAATAGTTCCATTTAAACACAGTGTGCTGTCACACTAATGGATGTATTGTAGGGATGCTCTGATCACGTTTTTTTGCTGCCAAGCTTGCCAATTGGAGCTGGACGATATGGCAAAACATTTATCACTATAACCTTTTTCATATCAATCGATAAATATACATCACATTATGAATCAAGTCAATATTTGAACATCAAAGTTTCCTTGAACGTTAAATTTCATCAGGACTTCCTTGGGCAAAATAAAACACAGTATTTTTGACCAAAATACCTCTTAATGTTGTGACAGTCTGGTAAATCCAGAAAATTACATCACTTTACTGTAATACAGCCTTTAAAACCAGGAAAACGATATTAAGCTAGGATGATTTCTAGTCTCATATCATACATCTGTATTGTCTAGCACTATTAATGAGAAATATCTGAGATATATTATTATCTCTCTTTTATATTCAGAAATGTATGATGCACACCAAAGCAATGTACGGAGCGCCATTACAAATGTGATGCCAGACCTCCCAGCTTCAATGCTAGATATGTTAGAGGAGACACTACAATCTTTGGGGGTGGAGACCACAGAGGATTTTCAATTCATCCAGGAAGCTGATCTGCTTTCAGTACTGAGACCAATCCAAGCAAGAAAACTGGTGGCTGCCTGGAAACAAAGCAGTAAGTACATTTCAACAATATTTATTTTCAAGTATTACCAAGGATAAAACAGCATTCAATAACTTTTTATCATTTAATTTAGGGCATTTTCTGTAAAGTGAGGAATAACAGGAAAAAGTTGCTAAAGTCATAAAAATGTAAAGAGTTTGATCTGTGACAAAACAAAATAAACGATAGAGCATAATATGAAATAGTAGATGTTTTTCTGTCGTCACACCATATATATCGCCATATATTGTTTTTGTTTTAAAGCCCAGAGCAGTGAAATCCACAGCCAGTCACCATTACCCTCGACATCTTCCTCGACATGCTCCTCATTCTCTGCCTCCCCATCGCCAAGCTGCCTGATTACTGCTGTAGATTGGGTTGACAGCTTTCAGATTCCTTGGAAGAATTTTCCTGAAGCCTTGACGCACTGTTTTGAGAGGGGGAAAAGACCAAAGCCCCGGTTACGTAGAGAAATTATCCGTATGGTCGTCGCTGAGATGATGAAGGTTTGTGCTTCTCCCAGTAAACAAGCCTCCACAGAAGTCGCCAAAAAAATGGTTGCCAAGTATCCACGGTCACTGCAAGATGTCATAGAGGGTGATGTGGTGGGACCAGGATATCACTCACTGGTCAAGCAGTTACAGGTCCGCATTGAAAATGCGAAGCGGCCTTCTGCACCAACAATAATGAAACGCAAACGGGGGTCAGATGGGTATGACACAGAGGAAATCCCAGCTGAAAAAAGGGCAGCTGTTCAGGACACATATGGCTGCATAAAGTGGGACATGGAATTCATGCCAATGAGTGAGATAACAGACAGCCAACAGGAGAAGAAACTTAAAATGAAGGTGCTCATTGAACAGGCTAACTTCAGCCCAGATGAGGTAAAAACCCTTATGAAGTCCACTTACTACTCCCAACGTAAAGCGATAAACCAGGGAACAGATCTGCAAATCCTCATGGAGGAGTGGCCGTATTTGTTCCAGGAGATTGGCATGACAATCCACTTCCAAGAGCACTGGGGCAGCACTAAAGGAGACTTTCCTAACCAGTGTTGAAAAAAAAGGAAAACGGCTTCTGGACTTCATGCAAACAAGTTCTGCAGGCTGTCACAAAGCTGAAAATTCTGAGAGGACAGTTGGAAGGATGCTCAGAAGATGTGAAAGATATGGTGCTCCTTCTTCTCTCCTACTTCAATGAGAAAGAGGAGAACCTCTTCCACTAAGTGGAGGACACATGTCTGGCAGAAGATGTACAAGTGGAAAACTTGCCTGTGACACCATGCATCATTGTATGTGGTAAGTTGATTTTCAGTTTTAATATAAGAACCTAACATTATAAGGAAATATTACATAAAATGCATTTGTGATTTATGAAATTTAATCCACATGTCTAACTCATCAAGACTTACAAAAAAGCCTCTTGGTGACGTGCTAAATTCAAAAGGAAGTCGGCAAACACCCTCAACTGCTGCGCACTGTCTCACTCTCAAGAAGGAGAATTTTCTAGTTTAAGTTAAAATATTGTGAACAGTGACTCATACAGGCCACAAGGTGCCAAAAAACAAGTGAGCTGGAAGTAAGAAGTTGTTAGCAGAGTTAGCACAAGATGATGTATGAAAACAGTGCAATGTCATGCATTGTTCTCTGTTAGTTTGGTAAAGAATGTTGAGGTACCGAACAATGGGAAATTCTAATTGAACGTTTTGAATCTGAAGTATCTTAATTTCTGTATATCATGCAACACTTCTGAATGGTAATGACTAATGTGCTGTTAATTCTTTTCTTCTTTTACAGGAACCTCTTGCTATGCTTCAAGGCAGTTCATGCTTGCCATAGACCGAAAGGTCGTGAATGACCACATCCCCACCTTCATCGCTGCCGTCTGCCTCATGTTCGGAAGCTATTACAGTTTCAACATTCACTATCCCGTGGATCTGGGCTCCACACTTGAGTTCCTTCAGAGGTAAAGAAAAATATTTTTTTTTATTTCCTCCTTTAGAACAAATCACTGTATATAGTTGTTGATTATGAATTTTTGTGTTCACAAATGTGTTTCTTCAACATCAACCCGGAGAAGGGCACCAAGGTGGAATCAAAAAAACACAAGAAGCAACTGTCAGTCAACCCAAGAGTCCTCACCCTCATCGCTGATCTCTCTGATCATGAATGGAGAGAGACATGTTAGACAAGGACTTTTCAAAGCTAACTGACAATGTTCTGAATGTCAGTGTTAATGTTTAAGTACAGCAAAGCATGTACTGTTCAATATAACAAGTGCTGAGTGAGATTAGTTTTAAAGGGATAGTTAATTTTTTATTGGTTGCATGGGGTACAAATGCCCATTCAGTATATTAGTTAGTAGTATAGTTTTTTAAATGTATGTGAACATTTTGTATTCATTTATTCAAGTTAATAAAACTGAAGAACATTTGAGCTTGTGTTTCAGTGCATTTGTGACACTACAGAGTAGGTTGAAGGCTGATGACATTGTTACTAAGATTCTCCTTTACAGGTAAACTGTATAGGTAAACTGAAGACATCCAATATGTCTTTTAACATGGTAAGAGCAAATTCTCTTAATTATCTGTACACTTGTATAAATTAGCTTGTCTCTTTAACAAGTGTTAATATTTAAATATTATGCTACTGTCACCTTTCAGGCATTGCATCCAAAGTTCTATGACTGGTTATGGACTTAGAGGGAACAACTTAATGGCTTTGTGTCAGCCAGGATAATGGTGAGTCTCTAATCCATGTAAATCCCAAAAACAAGCTTTTTTTGTTTTTAACTTTTAAAGATATTATTTCTGTTTTACTGGACAGTGGCAGTAGAGATAGACAAGAAACACAGTGGAGAGAGAGGGGATGATATGTAGCATGGCCCAAGCCACAATTGAACCTTGGCCGCTGTGATATTAAAAGTATGTGTAACATGGTTTTTGGCTGGCCCAGCTGCTCATGTTTTTGAGTCATTTGATTGTAATTTGCAGCCTGTGTGTTGGAAAGAGTGAAATAGTTGATGATTAAATATTTCACTTGAGGGGATGTACTGTATATCCTGTCTTCTTATATCTCCTTACACTTTCTTTCAGGTAGTCTACTAGTGGTTGTACTTGACATGGACTCATCAACTTCTTTGCTGGCCTACTAATCTACCCTTGTGATCAGATACCAGTCTTGTCAAGGATAAATAGTGATAAGTGATTGCACAGTTGACCATGCATTCATTTAACAATAGAAGGCTTTATGTTATTCTCTTTTTATAAGCACTGGTTGCCGCCCAGAAGGAGACCGGCCACACATCAAAACACTGACTGAGGACTGAGTCTCAGGTGAAAAACAGACCACCACACTCTTCTAGTGGGTCATGATTGATGATTGAGAGGATTTATGTTTGTACATGTCCATATGTTGTTTTTTTGAAAATTCTGCATACTCTACCTTTAAGTACAGCATAAATCTAGGCCTTTCATAATCTAATTGTGATGGACATAACGGAGAAACTGTTTTACTCTTAAGATGATACAAGGAGACTTGGATGTATTACGAAGGAAACATTTATTGACACTTGATCTAGCCGAATTCAAAGATAACATAACAAATGAGAATGATCCCTGTAACACCTTAGCCATACAATTTACCAAATAATTTCACCTTCTCCACAGCACGGTGCAGCTGGATAATGCAAGGCAGTCAACGTTGCAGGAATGCGGTATGGCCAGTACTCTGATTCGTCGTCATCGTTATCAGCACTCAGCTTCAGTGAGTACATTTAAATAGATAGGCTTCTGAACTGGTGCTGCCATTAAATGTTTTTGTTTCTTCATACCTGTCAAATACTTACATGGCCACATCAATATTTATGTCTCCCATATGTCTACTACCCTGTTATCTGGAGTTCCTTAAGGGTAAATCCTCGGAACTATCCTTAAAAAAATCTAAATCACTGATTCAATGTCAAATCCAAAGGATTGTGTGTTTTCAGCTGTAGCCTCCACAGTTTCTCCCTCAATCTATTAGAGCTGCTAAATCTGTTAACTGTTTAAAGTGCCTCCTGAAGTCATATATAGGTTGGCCTTTTTATGAGATTTTTTAAACCTACTCTTCATTCACCATTTAACTTTTTTTCTGTTCCAACTTCTTTAATTAATGTTTTGGTTGTTGTTGTTGTTGTTGTTGTTGCGGGAAGCACTTTGCGTTCAGTGTAAGTGCTATATAATAATAATTATCATGAACAATTTTTTCTTTGTTGTCTTTCTTTGTCTGGTTGCAGAAAGATTCATGCCAGTCCACAGTAAACACCTGATTGAAGACTGCTGGTGAATTTTCAAGCAGGAATGATGACAACACCTGGCCAAAGTTCCAGTTTCCTTAACATTGTACCATGTCTGTATGAGACTCTGTCCCACCAGTCTTCAGTCAAGTCTGGACCCAATGACTCAAACACCAGTCTTGTCAACGCTAATTAGAGGTAAGCAATGGTTTATGTCAGTGTAGCAAATGAGTAGATGCAAGCACAACTCAAACTTCACTCAATCGATCTCCCTCAAGTGCACAGTGCCAACAGCTTCATACAAACATACAGTAGAAAAAAAAATCAGTATTATGGACAGGATTCAGGATTTAGGCTGCAATTTGACAAGGGTGAAACAAATACTGATGATCACTCCTGAAAAGTGACTGTTTCTACCTTTCACATTAATAGAATAAAATAAATGAAATACTCCTGATGACCTGCAAAATTATATTCCATAGTGCTGGTTTCATTATATGTATATTGGACATTGTACATTGGAGCTCAGTTTAACAACAGAAGGCTGCATTTATCTCTGTAGGCATCATTTTCAGGCACTGCAACAATCTAACCTTTCTTTGTTTCTGTTTTCTGGCTGCAGAGGATCATGACAGTCTACAGTGGACACCAGATGGACAACATATGAGTCTTCAAGCAGAACTGCTGAATGCTTTAAGTTCCAGTTTCTTGAGCACCATGTCCATGTTAAGAGCCCTCTTCAGCCAAGTCTGGACTCAGTGACTCATTAGTGATCAACACAGGGCAAGTGGCTCCTTTTTTCATGATGTTTATTTCTTCTACAATGGACTATCCTTCATATGTATGGACACACACTGTCATTTCAAGATGTCAACACTGCCTTGTGAGTATACTGGACAAGTTCAAGTTTTCACAGAGAATGTGGTATATGCAAAGAGAGGTTCTTAAAATTTATCAATTATAGTCTGTACTTTGGTTTACAATGGGCTTAATTGGTTATTTCCTTTATAATTTACCATTTGCATTTGCTGACTGTAAAATCTACCCCAACAAACTGTAATTCCATATGTGTTGTACTGTATTTTTTACGGGGAAATTCTGGCAACCACAGCTGCCAGTATTTTACCGTAAAGTTGAACTTTGCAATAAAATACCGTACTATATCTTACAGTTTTACCGTGTTTTTTCACTGATGGACCGTAATTAGGTTTACAGTATATCTGTTATTTTTAAAAGAATTTACCATAAACAGGTTTATATAATAACTGTTATTTTTACAGCAAATTACCGTAAACAGTTTTATTCTATAACTGTTATTTTTACAGCAAATTACCGTAAAAAAAATAACAGTCCTCTACTGTGAAATTTACGGTTGCCAAAACAGCATACCGTAATGTCTCATACATTGTGACCGTATTTTCTACGGTAAAATTCTGGCAACCACAGCTGCCAGTATTTTACCGTAAATTCTACGGATTTTTTTTTACAGTGTAGTAACATGTATCAATATAGACACACAGGAGCTATATACACAACCACCCAGACACTCCACTGTCCAAGTACTGAAAAATACATACCCACACACACATCACATATGGTGTTGAGAGAAATAATGTGTAGAAACACTTTTAAATATCCTTGTTAATCCTGTCTCTGTGTATCCTGACAGTTTTTCTTGCACATACGGTGAGAGATAAAATTATCCTCCATGGTCCACCCTCACTTGGTCCACAAAGGCCTTAGGTCACAACAACATTCCTGCTTAAGCAATGAAAAGGGAAATAATAAATAAAAAGACATTAACCGGCTCATTCTGTCATGAGGCTGTGTCTCAAATTCCACATCCTATCACAAGTTAATAAGACATATTTCATATATGCGGGGGTAGAGTGGCTCAGTGGTTAAGACCGGTACCCTGTGTGCGAAAGACAGCATGGTCGTAATGGTGGCAAGTTTGACTCCGCCCCTGGCTGATTGTACTCAATTCCATTGTTAGTCGCTTTGGATAAAAGTGTCTGCTAAATGACATGTTATGGAATATTTTAATTTAAGAGAAGAGATGGAAACAACAATAGTTAATGGAGAAGGTTTTTTTTACATTGTTTTACATTGTCTACTGAAGAGGAACTAAGACCATAAACCCTTTAGAACAATGTTTGCAGGGCATCAGACTAACGTTTTACAAGGAGCACACTTGTAACTGAACATTTTAGGAGAGCAAGCAAAACATTTAGGGGCGCACACCTTAAATTGACTTGTAAAGCAAATATTCATTTTTCCTCTAGTTTTCACTGTATTACTGATCAATACTTTGATAATAATTGCAGAAATTGTTTAGAATTATATTGTGCACTTGTTTGTTGAACAATAAGATAGCATAAGAGACATTAAGTGTACATAAAATACAATCACTGTCATTACAGTACAATTGCTACTAGTGCTTGAAGTGGCCCGGTACTTTCCAGTACACAGAACTTTTATTTTTGTACTGGGACTTTTCACAAAATTCCGGTAATCTCTTGAGATTATCAATCCAATTCATGATTATGGTCCAGAGCAATAATGTCTCAGGGTACACTATGTGACCTGTTCCTTAAATTTAGAGTTTTTATTTTCTATCTAATCTCTATCTGGAAGATGACCGCTGTGGCGACCATCATCATGCTTCAAAAGCATGAGTTAGCTAATCCACACACTCATACTTTCTGATATAATAAAAATAAACATGGAGCTGGCAAGTTGAGGCTTGAAAATATCAGAGGACCATGCAGAGAAGGGATTAAGCTGTCCTGGAATATTTTACTATTTATTCTCTAAAGCTCTGCCAGACCAGGGTAAGAGCCAGTAGAGATTAGAACTACTGATGCTTCAATTTGGTTAGCTGTCACTCTTATTGGTAAATAATTGAATTAACCCCCATGAAAATATGATGCTGTATGTCATCATAAATTATTTTGACTGTAATCAATTTTACAATCATTCGAGCCTATGGTGGTCATTATTAGAGGTTTGATAATATTCTTCATATATTATTGAATTACTTTGTCAACATGAGGAGTTAAAGGCTCCAGAAAAAAAAAAAACACTGAATGCTGCCATTGGGAAAGGTCAACTTGTTAAGAAACCGGTAAAGATCCGAAAACAGCCTTATCTCAGAGTATTTCGCACACAAACAGACACCGATAGAAAAACATATCCCAACAGTGAAATCATTGCAAAATCAAACACTGATGGTACTAAAATAAATGTTTTGAGATGTTAACTTCATTTGTGAGGTTTATATTATGTGACAGTAGAAAAATGAAAAAAGTCACTAAACAGCCTTATCTCAGCTGAATGTGCACACAAACAGACACTAATAGAAAAACACATCCCAACAGTGAAATCATGGCAAAATCAGACACTGAGGGTACAAAAATAAATGTTTTGAGATGTTAACTTCATTTGTGAGGTTTATATTATGTGACAGTAGAAAAATGAAAAAAATCAGGAAACAGCCTTATCTCAGCTGAAGGCGCACACAAACAGACACAAATAGAAAAACACATTCCAACAGTGAAATTATTGCAAAATCAAACACTGACGGTACAGAACTACATGTTTAAAGATGTTAACTTCATTTGTGAGGTTTATGTTACGGGACAGTAGAAAAATGAAAAAAGTCAGAAAACAGCCTTATCTCAGCGTATTGCACACACAAACAGACAACAATAGAAAAACACATCCCAACAGTGAAATCATTGCAGAATCAAACAATGAGGGTAAAGAAGTATATCTTTTAAGATGTTAGCTTCATTTGTGAGGTTTATGTTATGGGACAGTAGAAAAATGAAGAAAAAAATGAAAACAGACATATCCCAGCTGAATGCGCACACAAACAGACCGAATAGAAAAACACATCCCAACAGTGATGGTACAGAACTACATGCTTTAAGATGTTAACTTAATTTGTGAGGTTTATGTTATGGGACAGTAGAAAAATGAAAAAAGTCACTCAACAACCTTATCTCAGCTGAATGCGCACACAAACAGACACCAATAGAAAAACACATCCCAACAGTGAAATCATTGCAAAATCAAACACTGATGGTACAGAACTACATGCTTTAAGATGTTAACTTCATTTGTGAGGTTTATATTATGGGACAGTAGAAAAATGAAAAAAGTCACTAAACAGCCTTATCTCAGCTGAATGCGCACAAAAACAGACACCAATAGAAAAACACATCCCAACAGTGAAATCATTGCAAAATCAAACACTGACCGTACAGAACTACACGTTTTAAGATGTTAGCTTAATTTGTGAGGTTAATATTATGGAACAGTAGAAAACTAAAAAAAATCAGAAAACAGCCTTATCTCCGCTGAATGCGCACACAAACAGACACTAATAGAAAAACACATCCCAACAGTGAAATCATTGCAAAATCAAACACTGAGAGTACAGAAGTATATCTTATAAGATGTTAGCTTCATTTGTGAGGTTTAAATTATGGGACAGTAGAAAAATTAAAAAAGTCACTAAACAGCCTTATCTCAGCTGAATGCGCACAAAAACAGACACAAATAGAAAAACACATCCAAACAGTGAAATCATTGCAAAATCAAACACTGGGGGTATATAACTATATCTTATAAGATTACATTACATTACATTACATTACATGTCATTTAGCAGACGCTTTTATCCAAAGCGACTTACAAAAGTGCATTTAAACATTTGGGTACATATAAGAGCTAGAAGTAAGTAAGAGCTTCAAGTAGAACAAACTATGAAGTGCTAGTCATAAGTGCGATGTACAAGTTTTTTTTTTTTTTTTGTCGTCTTAGTCGAGGTAGAGTCGGAAGAAATGTGTTTTTAGTCGGCGTCGGAAGATGTGGAGGCTTTCAGCTGTCCGGATGTCGATGGGGAGATCGTTCCACCATTTGGGAGCGAGGACAGTGAACAGTCTCGAGTTCTGCGAGTGCCTATGCGATCCTCTCAGTGAGGGGGCAGCGAGCCGGTTTGTCGATGCAGAGCGGAGTGGGCGGGCTGGGGTGTAGGTTTTGATCATGTCCTGGATGTAGGCTGGACTGGATCCGTTTGTAGCATGGAACGCAAGCACTAGAGTCTTGAAGCGGATGCGAGCAGCTACCGGAAGCCAGTGAAGGGAGCGGAGGAGGGGTGTAGTGTGGGAGAATTTTGGTAAATTGAAGACCAGTCGAGCTGCCGCATTCTTGATGAGTTGCAGAGGTCGTATGGCGCATGCAGGAAGACCAGCCAGGAGGGAGTTGCAGTAATCCAAGCGTGAGATGACAAGAGCCTGGACCAGAACCTGTGCCGCCTTCTGGGTTAGAAGAGGCCGAATCCTTCGGATGTTGTGCAACATGTATCTGCAAGATCTAGCTGTTGCAGCAATGTTGGCAGTGAGGGAGAGATGGTCGTCAAGTGTCACACCCAGGTTCCTTGCGGTGTGAGAAGGAGAAGATTTTAACTTTATTTGTGAGGTTTATGTTATGGGACAGTAGAAAAATGATTAAAATACCTTCGATCAGCCTTAGTCACTACTACACATACTGAAAAAGCAGACCCCTGGCTCAATGCCTTTATTAATTATTGAAGTAAAGACAGTTTCCCGCCTTTTTTACGTTTGAATTTTACAGACTGTCCTTTTGGCCGCTACACAGTGAACTTTGGCCCTACAGACCCCATATTCGGAACAGAGGATCCTCCGAAGCCACTAAACGAAAAAATCAAAATCCTGGCTCAATGCCTTTAGGAATATTGCAAAATACACAACCAAACGGCTGGCCTTTGACCTTTCCGAAGGTTGCACAGGTCTGACACTCGGCACCCTGGATAAGCCTTAGTACCTGATACACATACAGAAAAATTAGACTCCTGGCTCAATGCCTTTAGGAATTATTACAAAAAACACAGCCGAATGGCTGACCTTTGACCTTTACAAAGGTTCCACAGGTCTGAAACTCGGCACCCGGGATTAGCCTTAGTACCTGATACACATACGAAAAATCAGACTCCTGACTCAATGCGTTTAGGAATTATTACAAAAAACACACCAGAACGGCTGACCTTTGACCTTTCCCAAGGTTGCGCAGGTCTGAAACTCAGGACCCTCGATCAGTCTTAGGTCCCTGATACACATACGGAAAAATCAGACTCCTGCCTTAATGCCTTTACAAATTATTACAAAAAACACACCAGAACGGCTGACCTTTGACCTTTCAAAATGTTGCACAGGTCTGAAACTCAGGATCCTAGATCAACCTTAGTCCCTGATGCACATACGGAAAAATCAGACTCCTGGCTTAATGCATTTAGGAATTATTACAAAAAACACACCCGAACGGCTGACCTTTGACCTTTCTGAAGGTCAATGCCTTTGACCTTTCTGAAGGTCAAAGGTAGAAAAAGGTAGAAAAACACATCCAAACAGTGAAATCATTGCAAAATCAAACACTGAGGGTATATAACTACATCTTATAAGATTTTAACTTTATTTGTGAGGTTTATGTTATGGGACAGTAGAAAAATGAAAAAAATCAGAAAACAGCCATATCCCTGCTGAATGCGCACAAAAACAGACACAAATAGAAAAACACATTTAAACAGTGAAATCATCGCAAAATCAAACACTGAAGGTATATAACTATATGTTATAAGATTTTAACTTTATTTGAGAGGTTTATGTTATGGGACAGTAGAAAAATGAAAGAAAATTAGAAAACAGCCGTATCTATGCTGAATGCGCACAAAAAACAGACACAAATAGAAAAACATATCTAAAAGTGAAATCATTGCAAAATCAAACACTGAAGGTATGTAACTATATCTCATAATATTTTAACTTTATTTGTGAGGTTTATGTTATGGGACAGTAGAAAAATGAAAAAAAATGAGAAAACAGCCGTATCCCTGCTGAATGCGCACAAAAACAGACACAAATAGAAAAACACATCCAAACAGTGAAATCATTGCAAAATCAAACACTGAGGGTACAGAAGTATATCTTATAAGATTTTAACTTTATTTGTGAGGTTTATGTTATGGGACAGTAGAAAAATGAAGAAAATGAGAAAACAGCCGTATCCCTGCTGAATGTGCCCGAAAACAGACACAAATAGAAAAACACATTCAAACAGTGAAATCATTGCAAAATCAAACACTGAGGGTACAGAAGTACATGTAATAAGATTTTAACTTTATTTGTGAGGTTTATGTTATGGGACAGTAGAAAAATTAAAAAAATGAGAAAACAGCCGTATCCCTGCTGAATGCGCACAAAAACAGACACAAATAGAAAAACATATCCAAACAATGAAATCATTGCAAAATCAAACACTGAGGGTATATAACTGTATTTTATGAGATGTTACCTTTATTTGTGAGGTTTATGTTATGGGACAGTAGAAAAATGATTAAAATACCTTCAATCAGCCTTAGTCACTACTACACATACTGAAAAATCACACCCCTGGCTCAATGCCTTTATTAATTATTGAAGTAAAGACAGTTTCCCGCCTTTTTTACGTTTGAATTTTACAGACTGTCCTTTTGGCCGCTACACGGTGACCATTGGCCCTACAGACCCCATATTCGGAACAGAGGATCCTCCGGAGCCACTAAACAATAATCTGAAAAAAATATGAATAAAGTCCTCTAGAAAAATATTTGGTGCAATTTCAGCCTGACCTTTTGACCTTTCCGAAGGTTGTACAGGTCTGAAACTCGGCACAGATACGGAAAAATCAGTCTGATTTTTCAATGCGTTTAGGAATTATTACAAAAAACACACCAGAACGGCTGACCTTTGACCTTTCCCAAGGTTGCGCAGGTCTGAAACTCAGGATCCTAGATCAGCCTTAGTCCCTGATACACATACGGAAAAATCAGACTCCTGGCTTAATGCCTTTAGGAATTATTACAAAAAACGGCTGACCTTTAACCTTTCTGAAGGTCAAAGGTAGAAAAACACATCCAAACAGTGAAATAATTGCAAAATCAAACACTGAGGGTATATAACTACATCTTATAAGATTTTAACTTTATTTGTGAGGTTTATGTTATGGGACAGTAGAAAAATGAAAAAAAATTAGAAAACAGCCGTATCCCTGCTGAATGTGCACAAAACAGTTCTGCTGCATCCAATTACTTTTAAACACTTGCAGACCCCAGCTTTAAAAGGAAGCATTCTAACCAACATGGTGAGTTCAGTATACACTTGCCATCTGAATCTCCCTGGATCCACATGATCCAGGGACCCAGGGACACAATAAAGGCAGTAAACAATGGAAAGAAGTGACTATCCAAAAGTATAATTCAGTAAATATGAATCCAAACTCCTCAGATGGACAAATAATGATGGTTAATAATGTGTCATATCTAGAAAGTTGTGTTAAGTTATGTTTAGTTTTGCCTTGTATCTGTTGTCTCGTGACTTCCTGTTTTATTTTGACATCTCTCTTTCCTCTTGTTTCAGATAACTTGCCCTTCCCCTGTAGGTTTCCCGCCAGTCTGATTATCTTCCCCGCCCTGATTGTTTCCACCTGTTCCCCATTACTTTGAGTTTATATACAGCCTGTGCTTCCCTCTGCCCCTTGCCAGTACGTCTTGTTTGCCATGCCAGAGAACTCACGCCAATCCATGCCATGTAAATTGTTTGTCAGGTTTTTATATTTCTTAGTTGCTACTTTGTTTTGCCTTTTTGAGCCTTCAGAGTTTTTCCTCGTGAAGAGTGATTTTGATTTGTCTCCTCCCAGTGAGTGATTATAATTTGTTATTTTTGCCTTTTTGCTTTTCTAGTGATTCCTCGATAGAGTGATTTTTTGTTGTTACTTTTCCTCCTTTGAGAGTGATTATTGTTTGATACTTTGTGCATTAAATTTGGATGCTTTTGGAAGTTGTCTCTGAGTTGTGCTATTGGGTTCAAGTCCTTGTTCGGTCGTGACATAATGCTTGTCAAACAGCAGTTTGAAGCTTTTTTCTTTTTTCGCCGCCACAGCGACTCCGGGAGGGTTTAATAAAGTCTAATTTTGTTTTGCGTGATCAGAATATTGCCAAGCAAATACAACCAACATTAGTTGATTGGCAGGAACGATAACAACTTACAGAACAGTCAGTCAAACAGGATTTTCTTACCAGCTGCTGAAAAGAAAACAATTCAACTCCATGTATTGCTCCTTATTTTTTGTGTTAATATGAAGAACTCAGGTTTGGGTTTTTTCAGTTAGTAAATAGGTAATAATACGTTTGAATACGGATAGTTGATGACATTGTAATAATGTTTACCACTTAAAACAAATACTACCTATGTAAATAAATAGCAGAATACTGGACTGCCCATGGACAAGCGGAAGCGACTTGTAATGTAGGGCTACCGGTTTGAATTCCAACGTAGTCAAGGGCTGGAGTACCCCTGAGCAAGGTACCTAATCCTCATTGCTTACCTAAACACTAGGAATTGATCCCAGGCACAGGGCTGCCACATCCAGTGTCCTCCTTTCTGTGTTGTTAGCTTGTAACCTCTGTTTTGGTAGCCAGTTGCGCACCACAAGGAAAGCTAGAATGCTGGATTTAAATATGCTGATGGTTTACCATTTTACCCGAGATGAACACTTCCCCCGTTAAAATTCAAGGCAACAGACACACAACAAGAAGCACAGGTCCCAACAGTGGTAACCATAGTTAGCTGAAATTACAACCCCACTTCAATAAACCTCAACTTTAACAGTGCGAAGAAAAGATGGACGTGAGAAGAGAAGAATGGGAGTTTAAAGAGCTGGACAAGAGAGAGATACAGTAGGTTGCTATGGAAGCACTTCCAGACCCGTAGAGCCTGAACAGACAGAATATTTCATTTAGCTGAAGAAATTCAATCACTTCTAAACCATTAAAATGAATTCACATCAATATTTTTTGTCAAGTTTCTTTTTTAGTAAGAAGTTCACAAGTTCACAATGCCCATTTGTTACACAAATGGGCATTGTGTAACAATTCTGACACCAGCCATAAAACATTAACAGTGTCATGTTAGAAAGTTGATGCCACCCACATTTGTATATGTCAAGCGATAGTCTCTACAAAATAATTTCTGTCTAAGTCACGTCTGTTCCATGTGTGAAGGGATTTCCAGAAGCCCACATTTTTCAAAAAAAGAGAGCAAGAGTGGTTATTTATTTTTCCATCACTTAAGTTTCTCAGATTGCTGCTATCTGAAATATCCAAACAGTATCCAGTTCTGGTCTTGTATTACAATGTGTCTAATTCAACACGAACTATAGGACTTAAGGCGTAAGGCGGGGTCCACCCCGGACAGGTCACTGTGACTTCTTAATGCACCGTGAATGCGTGTCGCGTTTCTAACTTCATCTGCCATGATTCAAACAATAACACCTTGAATGTTGATGTAAAAGGGGAGTAATGAGTGAAGAATACACGGACACACACTTTCCTCAGATCACTGATGTTAATGACTGAGAGAAAAGAGTGCAGCATAAGGTAGCTCAACAGTGCTACGCTTCCCCTACTGTTGCCCTCAGGTAATTACAACAAAGCATAAGAAAATACAAAAATACTGATCTTAAAATGGCATTTTGAACAAATTATTAAATAAAATAACAGCTGGTAATACAGAGACAATTCAATCTGTCACATTGACGGGATTTGTTTATTCTATTCTCATATCGTCAGTGCCTTCTGACATCTCACATTTATAGAAAAGAAGCCTTCACGTAAAAAGGGCATTGACAACGTAAAGGAAAGTAAGACTTCTTGAAGTGCATGTAAAAGAAAGAATATAAAACAGATCATAAAAGATAAGCATTATAATCTATACATTAGAAATGATATGCACATACACAGTGGTTGGCCTGACAATATCAAAAAAGTATTTTTTTTTATCATTATTATTATTATTTTTTAAATAATCAAATGAATGTGTGTCTGAACGTGTCTGAATTCAGTTACTTTTTCAGTATGTTATGATTATATTTCCAGAAAGAATATGTTTTTTTTGTGTGAAGCTGAGCTGGATTTTCCTGGATGTCATTAAACGCATCATAGCTCCGTGGACCTGCTCTAGTAGTATTGCTGGCCTTTCGTTGAAGCTGCCATTTCCTATTTGGTTATAACTTTGACTGACGTGTGTCGTCAGCCAATCAAAATGTGATATCATAGTGACAGAACGCCCCAGGCCCAGCGATGTGTCTGGCGCTAGCCCCCGCTGTTGTCGTCAACGACATTTGAACCTTTGGCGGGTTTTGAAGTAAGCTATGGCCGCTGCATTAACACCACCGATCCATCATGTTTCTGATCTCCTTCGTGTGCACTTTTCACGGCGATCGTTTGAAGAAAAGAAGGAAATTATTTCAAGAGGAAGACCTACACGGAAGAGGTACATCATTTCCGGTAGTTTGAGTGTTAATGATACATTTATAAAAAATTTTAGAAGTGGTGAGGACAAAACTGTTGATCATAAATAGTGCCGGGGACGTGTTCCACGCGTAGCTGACGCCTATGCTTATGTGGAAGCTTGTTTTTGTGTCATATAGTGGCTTGTGAAATTGCGTTTGCTGAGTGACTTAACGGAAGATGTGGTGGTAATGATGCAGTAGCCTATACATGCGCAGTGGTGTGCGTGTGCGCTATGTCGTTGTTGTTGTTTTTTACTGAAGGCCCTGACTGAAACCCCACGGTACGCTACTGCACATACATATGGATTAGAACACATACAACAATAACTTGTTGTATGTGTCATCGAATAAAATGTGTCATCGAAAAAAAAAAAAAGCCACAAGATAATCGTTTGACAAACAAATGTTCACTCACTGACTAGCTGGTTGAAATGAAAGCAGATATGTCTGAACATTCAAGTCAACTACAGTGCATGTTTTTTTATGTGTGGAAAAAAAGTTGGAGACTCAGTCTAACTGTCTCTGGTAAAAATTAGTTTAATTAGGTCCAAATGGATAATGGTCGTGGCACAGCAGACCCTTCCAGGCTCATTTAAGTTCAATGTGTGGAGAAAATGAATCAATGAACTGCACTTGAAGAAAGTGCAGTCACTTTATGATTTGGTGGCACTTTTTCTTTTTTTAAAGTTTCTTTAAACAAACGAGGTGTTGACCTCGGCAGCAGCTGAGATCAGAAACGGCTGTTGTCAGTCACTGTAAATCTGCGAGAAACTCCAATCAGGAGCCAACATTTCAAAAAGCTGATGGGGTTCAATAAGAGCAGTGTTTCCAGTCAAACTGAGGGTGCCAAACACTTTGTGTGGAGGTGCTGTGATATCAGTGGCTCCCACTCTTCTACAGAAAGAAAGGAAAACAAGCTGATGTTCATAAATATGAAGGTGTAAGTCGCTTTGATGAAACGTCTGCTAAATGACATGTAAAAGATGAATGAACCAGTCTTTCATTGCTGTTTTAAAAGTTCATGGTACTCAATCAGCACACAAAAACATTCATCCCTAAACCCACATTCACACCACATCATTTTAGCTTCAGATATTGATTGAATTGGCTGTGTGTTATAATGCAAAATGATCACACCACATCAGTGGTAGATTTATATTACATAAAAAATAACCAAATTTGAAGCAATTTGCATCAACACAGCCAAAGATATCCTCAAAAAAAATCCAAAATCACAAAGAATGACGTGATTACAGATTACAGATTAATCTGTAATGTTTTTATTACAAAAATTCTTGGAAGTGAACATTTCTGCCATGCATGTATGGTGAAAAAAATGGGCAGTTTATTTCAACTACTACTGTAGCTTCAAGATAATTATCGACCATCATCACACTCCAGCCAAGCAACGTAGTTCCCCACCACAGCAGCAGCGGATCCAAAACGTTAACAGGTTAGTATCTGCCCAGCAGGTGGATGAACATCGTATGGAGTTGCAGCATCAGCTCCATTACCCTTATACCTATTCCAAGACCTACCAGTAGAGACTGGTAGGGCTTGGAATAGGTATAAGGGTCAGGGTCAGCGAGTCAGCAGCACCCCACTGCACCCACAGGCTGTAGCAGAGAGCCCCCTTACAGCAACAACTTTGGTTCTTTCTCTCCCACTTCTGAATTCCCCGCTCCAGTGCCTGATGATGATCATGAAACACCTTTTGTAGAGGTAGAGAAAAATAAAAGAACAGCTTGTTGTATAAGTTATAAAATATAAACGACAAACCCACACCATAGCTCCCCCCCAAACATTTATGATCTTCCCCAAAGTTTCATCTTGGAATGCCCGTGGCATCCAATCAAATTCTTTTAGAGCCCAACAAATTAAATTCTTGTTGAAAACTGACTTTGTCATATTATGTTGTCAAGAACTGAGACTGAACACACGGAATCTTTTTTTAAAATCTGGTTATAAACTATTATTCGTAAAACAAATTAATTCCTAATTTAATTCCTGGTAGATTGCTCATGTTGGATTGTTTTTACAGAGGACAAAAAATACGAATGATAAACGTGTACACCTCTCATGAGAGAACAAAACATTTTCAACTTTTTAAAAGACTTAAAGAACCGCTACTGGTCGGATACAAAATTATTTTATGTGGCGACTTTAACACTGTCATCTCGATGTAAACGACAGAGTGAGTTCTAAAGTCTTGAAACTCAGCTCTGACGGTAATCGCTTGACTCAATTCAATTCTTATGTTGACTAATTGTGATCTTAACAAGTCCAGGCAAATTAAAGTAGGCACAAGCACCATGACGTCCAATCTGAAGCAGCATCCTTCAATTTGTCTTCTTATGACATCACTTTTTTTCAAAGGATGTATGTTACAGTATTTTAAATAAAATACACATAATGGAAATATATAGGTACAAAATATGAAGGAATTTTCATCATCTCAAGAAAAGAGCATGATATTTTGTATTTTAAATATGTATTTTAAATACATGTATCAGAAATACTTCCCATCCCTGCTTAGAGACATTACGTGAAGGTTGAAAATTGTCAGGGTTTTGTTTCACTTCAGGTGAGCACAAATTAAGACGTCAGGAAACGTAAGTGACTGCCACTGCCTGTGTCACTACACAAGGTGTATCTATTGTAAAACAAGATGTGAATCAGTGTTTTTCTCTTTCTCGTTCTTAATTATGATGTCATCATCCCAGTTTCTTGAATGTCTAGTGAACTAAACATCGATTAGGGAGATAACCACGTTTCTGTGCCAAATTAATCAAATGCACATGGAAAGAGTGACACCACTATTATTCATGAAAGATTGCACCAAAACAACTCAAAATTAAGTGAACTAATTTCAAATGTACCGGATTCTTAATAATAGTTGACCTTTCACAATGGCAGCATTCAGTGTTTTTTTTTTGTCTGGAGCCTTTAACTCAAATAATGCAATAATATATGTAGAATATTATCAAACCTCTAATAATGACCACCGGAGACATGAATGATTGTAAAATTGATTACAGTCAAAATAATATAAGATGAAGCTACTTGTTTGAATGACATACAGCATAATATTTTCATGGGGGTTAATTCAATTATTTACCAGAGTATCAGAGTGACAGCTGACCTGATGGCGACACACACTTCCTCATCCTCCTCTTCTCCCAACCGGCCACACTTCCACGATAGTTTTGTCTTTTTGTATAGCTTAGCAGTTTTGCAAACAGTAGGGGTGGACTGCCATTTTTGTTAAAGCGTTTTCTCCTGTTTATTTAGTTAGGGAGGTAAGTTCCTGTTATTTGGTTTGTTAGGGTTGCTTAGGTAAGATTTATTGTTTTCTAGACAGGGACCTTTTTGTTTGTTATTTTGGCCTTAGTCCACCCTGAAGCCAAGACCTCAGTTCAACCATTTTGTAATAATTTATCCTACCTTTGTAAATAAATCATTCTTTTTTTGTATACAACGCTAAAAATCGTTTGTGAGGAAGATGAGGCCTTATCATGTTATGTCCTAGGCCCCCTAGACTGGGGCATAACAATTCTGCTGCGACATTCCTGAATTTGCACTTCTCCCTACTGGCCGAAACGTGCAGTTTTTTAAGGTGGAATCGAAACTTAATGAAAATCGGAGGCGAATGTGGAGCCACCTTCAGCATCATCATGTCATTGTTCCCAATAGAATGAGTGCCGGAGTTTTTGTTTTTTTATATTAATATAATGTCAACGTAATAATGATATAAATATAATGATCGTGATGATAACAATAATAATATTAACATCAATGTGAGAGCCACTCAAAGTAATTTTGTAGCGTTAAGTTTAGTATATGTAGTGTAGTATGTGTAATACATTTTTAATATATTCAAGTTTATTTGTGAGTGTGAAACTGATTTGTGTTGGATAAAAGCATGTTATATTTGAGCTTTACGACAGTTAGGGGAGGTTTTAAGGCAGTTTGGTCACGTGGGCAGTAATGTGAGGATATGGAGGATTTTGCACGTGTGGATGTATACAAGTTTTTGACCGTGCGTTTGTGCATATAAAACTGGATAAGGAAGCAAGCAATGGTCGTAATTTGGACTGCAATATTCTGGTACTGAATCAGACCTTTGTTTTCTTGGTTTTTGTCTTCAAATAAATCGACGTAAACATTTACCTGCCTCGTGTGAAATACTTGTGAGTAACATTGGGTTTCTCAAAATAAATAATCGGACACGAGTCAGAAACAAAACCACTGCAAAATAAGTGGCCGTAGGAACTTGGACTGTGGTATAAACGGCCTCTACAAGCAACAATAATAATAATAATAATGATATGATTGCAATAATAATGTGTGTTGTGAAAGCAACATTTGTTGAAAATATTGTTGTAGAAATATTTTTTTAAACTTTTACTGTGAGAAATAACCATACATAACTAAGATATACTTCTGTACCTTCAGTGTTTGATTTTGCAATGATTTCACTGTTTGGATGTGTTTTTCTACCTTTGACCTTCAGAAAGGTCAAAGGTCAGCCGTTTGGGTGTGTTTTTTGTAATAAAGGCATTGAGCCAGGAGTCTGATTTTTCCGTATGTGTATCAGGGACTAAGACTGATCTAGGGTGCTGAGTTTCAGACCTGTGCAACCTTGGGAAAGGTCAAAGGTCAGCCGTTCTGGTGTGTTTTTTGTAATAATTCCTAAACGCATTGAGCCAGGAGTCTGATTTTTTGTATGTTTCTCAGGGACTATGGCTGATCTAGAGTGCCGAGTTTCAGACCTGTGCAACCTTCGGAAAGGTCAAAGGTCAGGCTGAAATTGCACCAAATATTTTTCTAGAGGACTTTATTCATATTTTTTTTAGATTATTGTTTTGTGGCTCCGGAGGATCCTCTGTTCCAAATATGGGGTCTGTAGGGCCAAAGGTCACCGTGTAGCGGCCAAAAGAACAGTTTTTAAAATTCAAACGTAAAAAAGGCGGGAAACGTCTTTACTTCAATAATTAATAAAGGCATTGAGCCAGGGGTCTGATTTTTCAGTATGTTTAAAGTTAGTTTTTATTAATCCCCTTAGGGAAAGTATTCCTCTGCATTTTGACCCATCCTAGAATTAGGAGCAGTGGGCTGCCACAGTGAGTGGCGCCCGGGGAGCATTGGGGGTTGGGTACCTTGCTCAGGGGTACCCCAGCCCTTTTTGGCCGGGTGGGGATTTGAACCGGCGACCCTCCGGTTACAAGTCAAGTTCCCTTTCCCCTTGGCCACAGGCTGCCCATGTGTGATAGTGACTAAGGCTGATCGAAGGTATTTTAATCATTTTTCTACTGTCCCATAACCTAAACCTCACAAATAAAGTTAACATCTCATAAGATATAGTTATATACCTTCAATGTTTGATTTTGCAATTATTTCACTGTTTGGATGTGTTTTTCTATTTGTGTCTGTTTTTGTGCGCATTCAGCAGGGATACGGCTGTTTTCTCATTTTTTTCATTTTTCTACTGTCCCATAACATAAACCTCACAAATAAAGTTAACATCTCATAATATATAGTTATATACCTTCTGTGTTTGATTTTACATTACATGTCATTTAGCAGACGCTTTTATCCAAAGCGACTTACAGTGGAATCAAGTACAATTAGCCAGGGGTGGAATCGAACTTGCGACCATGATATTTGGTACACAAGGTAGGGTCTTAACCACTGAGCCACTCCACCCCAATGACTTGCAATGATTTCCCTGTTTGGATGTGTTTTTCTATTTGTGTCTGTTTTCGGGCGCATTCAGCAAATCACTCCCTTTGCTATATCCTGAGTTATGTATTTGGTAGTACGTGTGTGCATGGGTTTTCTCCAGGTACTAATGGTCAAGTTAACATCTTGAAAACAAATTGAAACAGCGTCCAAGTACAACTGGAACATTATAGATGCAGTAAAGAGTTTTGTAGGTTTATAGCTTGTATTAAACAGTCAAATGTCCTCATCCTCCATGATTCCACCTCACACTGAATATGCACATATCGTCACAACTTCTGCTTAAGTATACTATAAGCCCAAGCTCCTTTACGTCCAGTCAGTTATCGTTAAGGTGGAACTTTTCAAGGTAAGGCTAGCATTTACATAGTAGAAGGCCTTCGATGAAAATCTCTTGATAACGTCTTCAGACACTGAGTGTAGAACATTTCTCCTGCTGCTTATATAAATGACATCATAGTTGTATAAACATGTCATCACTGACCATATAAACTTGTAACATGATACAGTTGTTGTGTATCTGCTCCTGGCCTCTCTCTCTCTTCTGTCTCTACCCAACCCAGTATCACGCCAAAGCCAGTAATACGCCCGCTGGTCACCAGGGCGTTGCGTGTCAGTGTCACGCTTTTTTCTCACTGGCGTCTGGGGGACACGCTGACATGACCTGAACATGAACGTGCAGTACCAGTAGATGGCAGTCATTCGGTCATTGCCAACAACTTGTACAACAACTACTATGGAGCAGAGAAAGAAGTCGCGCCATTTCGGCGTGTATCCGAAGGTTATTAACTCCAGAATAGACTCCAGTTTAGTCTCGAGTTGAGACCAAACTGGATGATTAGGCTACTAAACGCGAGCTAATTTAGCAATAAGCTTTACAACTAACGCCATGAAAGGGTTTTACAGGTTTAAATGAGTAATGGTGAATCTTGGTTAATGTTAATTATGGCCCCACGACACATTACAGAGGTCGGTTTTTTTCCTTCTCTCTTTTAAAAGAAAAAAAAAATCATTTTTGCGCAGTCAGTTCCGGTCAGTCAAGGTCCTTTTAAACAGTGCTAATGATGTTTTAGCCTGCCTATGAAGTTAACGTTATATGTAAGGATTATATGACTTCTTGACATAAAATGTCATTATATGACTTCTTCAGTGAGTGGTTGTAGGTAGAGACGCTAATTATTCTGTATACGTCAAAGGTTGCTATAGCGACGGAAGGCAGACAATCGATGCTCAGACGAGCCTCTCCATGTCTATTCTATTAATGTCCACCCCTTTCGGTGGTGGTTGCTCTCCAGTCTGCTCACAAATTTCATATTCTTACAACAAGTTGTCGGCATATTTAATTCATTTTGATGAATTCAGCACAATCCTGTAGATCTATATTGTCTACAATTTTCAATTCAATTCAATTTTATTTGTATAGCGCCAAATCATAACATACATTATCTCAAGGCCCTGTACATAGACAACATCAAGGAGAGCAGAGAACCCCAACAGTTCACACAACAAACAAGCACTAGGCATCAGTGGAGAGAAAAAACTCCCTCTTAACAGGTAGAAATCTCTGACAGAACCAGGCTCAGAGATGTGCGGTCATCTGCCTCGACCGGTTGGGGTGAAAGGAAAAATGGGGGACAGTGGAGAGGTGGGGGACACAAAATGGGGGGAGAGAAAGGACAAGAGGGAGATGAGGGAGAGACAGAAGAGAGAGAGGGAGACCAGCAGCAGATACACAACAACTGTATCAGGATACAAGTTTATACAGTTTCTGATATCGACTTTTTAATTACAAAATAATAATAATGGTGACGATAAGCGTAGCCTCGGAAACTGGATCTTGATCCTGCAACCTGCATGATGAGAATACAGAGAGAGAGAGAGGGAAGGAAGGAAAGACACAAACTAGGGAGAGAAAGAGACAAGGTTAATGACATATAAAAAGTCATAATCAAATCCTGTGAGAGAGTGAATGTGAGTGAATGTGAGTGTACCACAGGAAAATCCCCCAGCAGTTTAGTTCTATAGCAGCATAACTAAGAGATGGTCCAGGTTTCCCTGAACCAGCTCTAACTAAAAGCTTTATCAAAAAGGAAAGTTTTAAGTTTAACTTTAAATACAGAGAGAGTGTCCGCCTCCCGAACTATCATTGGAAGCTGGTTCCACAGGAGAGGAGCCTGGTAACTAAAGGCTCTGCCTCCCATTCTACTCTTACAGACTCTGGGAACCACAACTAAACCTGTATTTTGTGACCTAAGTGGTCTATTAGGGTGATAGGGTAAGACTAGGTCTTTCAGGTATGAAGGGGCCTGACCATTAAGTGCTTTGTACGTGAGGAGGAGGATTTTAAATTTAATTCTAAACTGTACGGGGAGCCAGTGTAGAGAAGCTAACACTGGAGTTATATGGTCTCTCTTTCTAGTTCCTGTCAGAACTCGTGCTGCAGCATTTTGAATTAACTGAAGAATTCTAACAGATTTGTTAGAACATCCTGATAATAAGGAGTTACAGTAATCTAATCTAGATCTAACAAAAGCATGAACTAGTTTTTCAGCATCCTGTAAAGACAGAATATTTCTAATTTTCATAATGTTCTGCAGGTGGAAGAAGGCTGTTCTGGAAATTAGTTTTATGTGTGAATCAAAAGACATTTCCTGGTCAAAAGTAACTCCAAGGTCCTCACAGTGGAACTGGAAGCCAGGGTGATGTCATCTAAAGTGACAATGTGATCAGAAAGTTTTTCTCTGAGGTGTTTAGGGCCGAGTATAATGACCTAAGTTTTTTCTGAGTTTAAAAGTAGAAAGTTACAGGTCATCCAGGACTTAATGTCTCTGAGACATTCCTGGAGTTGAACAACCTGATTTATTTCATCCGGCCTCATCGATAGATATAGCTGTGTGTCATCTGCATAACAATGAAAGTGTATGTTATGCTTTCTAATAATGTTCCCTAGAGGAAGCATATATAAGGTAAAAAGTATAGGCCCAAGCACTGACCCTTGTGGAACTCCACAATTTACTTTTGTTTGTAGTGAGGCTTTATCATTAACGTGAACAAACTGGAATCTGATCTGATGATAAGTATGATTTAAACCAGCAGAGGGCAGCACCTGTGATACAAAGAGTCTGCTCCAATCTCTGCAGTAGAATATCATGATCAATGGTGTCAAATGCAGCACTAAGATCTAACAGGACAAGTAAAGAAACTAGACCATTATCTGATGCCAAGAGAAGATCATTACTAACTTTAATTAGTGCTGTTTCTGTGCTATGGTTTAATCTAAAACCTGACTGAAAATCTTCAAACAGGCCATTAATGCGCAGATATTCACATAATTGATTGGCAACTGCCTTTTCTAAGATTTTAGAGACAAAGGGAAGATTAGATATAAGGTCGGTAATTAGCTAAAATATCTGGGTCAAGGGTCGCTTTTTTTAGAAGGGGTTTAATAACTGCTACTTTAAACGTTTGGGGCACATATCCAGTTAATAAGGATAGATTAATTTGAGTTAATATAGAGTTGTTAATTAAAGGAAACACATCTTTAAACATTTTGGTGGGGATAGGATCTAACTGACAGGTTGATGGCTTAGATGATGAAACTAATGATGTTAACTCAGGGAGATCTATAGGGGAGAAACTGTCTAACTGTGCACCTGGTGCTTCTAAAGCTCTTGTGCTAAAAGATGAGTCAGTCCCAATATGAGGGAGGAGATGATCAATTTTTTCTCTAATTGATGTTATTTTATTGACAAAGACGTTGATAAAGTCATCACTGCTCAGTGTTAAAGGAATAGATGGTTCAGTGGAGCTGTGGCTCTGTGTCAGCCTGGCTACAGTGCTGAAAATAAATCTGTGATTATTCTTATTTTCTTCAATTAGAGAAGAAGGGGCAACACAGTCTAGTACGCAGTGATGCTGCTGTACTATCAACAAGGTTATCTATGAGGGCGGGAGTAAAATCACAAAAGGTACCTTCAGATGTACTGACATATGGCACCGAGTTAAATAAAGGTTGCACTGTCTCTTTGAATGTATTAATTTTACTATCAGACAGGCACCGGCTGTAGCTGTATTTCTTATTTATGTTATTGTAGTTCATTATTGAACAATTAAATGTGAGTAAATAATGATCAGTAAGGAGAGGGTTTTGAGGAACTATGTTTAAGTTATCAATATCAATACCATATGTTGTGTTTGCAATGAGCAATGAGTTGGTTTATTAACGTGTTGAATAAAACCTATTGATTCCAACAGCGAGTTAAATGTGCAGCTAAGACTATCACGGTCAACATCTACATGGATGTTGAAATCCCCTACAATTATGATTTGATCTGTTTTAAGCACCAACTCAGATAAGAACTCAGAGAACTCTGATAGGAACTCTGAATAAGGTGCAGGTGGACGATAAACTGTGACTATTATAATTGGTTTCTGCAATTTACAACTAGGATGAGATAGATTAAGAATAAGGCTTTCGAACGATGAATATCCTGGTTTGGGCTTGGGATTCATTAATAATCTTGTATTAAAAATGGCTGCTACTCCTCCTCCTCGGCCTGAGCTTCTAGGAATATGGGTATTAGCATGAGTGGGTGGAGTTGATTCATTTAGACTGACGTAATGTTCTTCATGTAACCAAGTTTCAGTTACAAAGAATAAATCAATACAATTGTCAGAAATGAGATCATTTATTAAAACAGATTTTGAGGAGAGAGACCTTATATTTAATAGTCCACATTTGAAAGTGGTATTATTTGACTCTATTTTATTGTTGGTATTAATCTTTATTAAGTTAGAATGTCTAACTCCTCTTCTGTTTGTTATTGGTTTATTTACTTTAGTTTTTACTTTAGTAGGTCGAGGGGCAGACACAGTCTCTATGGGGTTTTTAATAGGTGACTGCTCGAAAAGAAGCACAGAGAAGCATGAAAGACTGCAACTGTGTCCTAGTCTCAACTCTGGATTGTCATGGGTTTCTAATAAAATGCCCTAAGCTGCTAGATAAGAGAGCTGCTCCAAAGTGGGATGGACGCCGTCTCTCCTCATGAGACCAGGTTTCCCCCAGAAGTTTTGCCAGTTATCTAAAAACCCAATGTTGTTTTCTGGACACCACTTCGACAGCCAGCGATTGAATGACGACATGCGGCTATACATGTCATCACTGGTTACATTGGGCAAAGGACCAGAGAAGATTACGTTGTCAGACATAGATTGTGCGTACCTACACACAGACTTAACATTAACTTTAGTGACCTCCGATGGCGTAATCGGGTGTTATTACTGCCGACGTGAATAATAACTTTACTGAATTTACGATTATCTGTAGCCAGCAGTTTCAGATAAGACTCTATGTCGCCCGCTCTGGCCCCGGGAAAACACCTGACTGTGGTCGCTGGCGTCTCTATTTTCACGTTCCTCAGGATGAAGTCACCAATTACCAGAGTTGGTTTCTCAGTCTGTGTGGTGCTGAGAGGGGAAAACTTGTTTGAGGTGTGAACAGGTTGGTGGTGGACAGGAATCTTAGGCTTAACACTACGCCTCTTACTGCGGACAGTCACCCAGCTGCCCTGTTTGTCTCCTGGCTGCACGGGAGCTGCTGGGGGAGCTCATGCTATGTGGTCCGCACCGACTGCTGGGGGCTGGCTAACTGATTTAGCTTCTATGGTGCGGAGCCGAGTTTCTACTTCACTAAGCCTCGCCTCCACCCTAGCAAGCTAAATTTTTTTACAAGTACTTTTTTCGCTAAAGGAGGCAGAGGAGTAACTAAACATGTGGCACACAACACAGGACAGAGCAGGAGAAGGAGAGGCAGAGAGAGAAGCCATCGCTGCTAAGCTAACTTTACGCTAGCAAAGAAAGAAACACCGTACGTGATCTACGTAAACGATAGAGTTTATGCAAAAGTAGCGGGTGAAAGTATTAGTCTTAGTACTAGTAATAAAACGAGTGTTTGTTCAGTGTAACGATAGTTCCAGTAGATATAAAAATGCAGAGAGTGCAGGAGACACACAGCGGAACACCAGTGGAAGCACAGGAAGTGACACAATACATTACTGCCCCTCAGAAACAGGAATCGCCCTCTCACTTCAGAATCACAGAACACCAGAACACCGATCACACTCTGTGCTGCTGAGAAGCTGTCCCACTGGATGGTACCACAAGAAAATGTTTTTACAGAATGATGGTGAAAGCAACAAACCGGACAAAACTGGACAAAAGACCTGACACCTCATTCTGGCAGTTCCTTCCACCCGGGTCACTGTGTCCGGGGTTCCCCTGTTCATCCCCAACGAGGCGCTAAAAAACTCGCAAAAACTCCAACATTGCGAACGTTAAGAAAAGGAAAAAATTTAAACCGTCACAATAAAAATAATCAATTATCACTTGGTGTTTCTTCTTTTCTGGGTTTTACTGTTCTGTCTTTTCTTTTCTATCATGAAGGTCTTGAGAGCGGCCTCTTTAAATATTAATGGAGGTAGAGACGCGCTTAAAAGAGCTTTAGTCTCTGAAACCTTTAAACAGAAACGACTGGAGGCCTTTGGTGTTGGTGGGAGTTTCCTGTCCTGGGTGCAGCTGCTGTACTCCGAGGCATGTTGTGTGTTGAAGGTGGGGGGAGGCTTGAGCCGTCCCATTCCAGTCAGGAGAGGGATCAGACAGGGCTGCCCCATCTCAGGACAGCTCTACAGCATCACCATCGAGCCCCTTCTGCGTAGGCTGAGGAGCAGGCTGGGGGGTCTGGTTCTGGCCGAGCTGGGCCAGAGTCCTCCAGTTGTTGTGTCGGCCTATGCGGACGACGTCAATGTTTTTATTAAAGACCAGAGAGACGCTCAGGAACTAGAAAGTAGCCTGTCGCCAAATGAAAGAGTGTCTTCTGCCAAAGTGAACTGGGGGAAAGTGGGGCCTGTTTGCTTGGTCGCTGGGACCCTGGTACTCTTCCTGGTCTTCCAGGTAATCTCCAGTGGGGGCGGGGGGGCATGAGGGTTTTGGGGATCCACTTAGGCAGTAGAGACAGAACTGGGTGGGAGTGCTGGCAAGGTTGAAGCTAAGTTGTCTAAATGGAAATGGCTGCTCTCTCAGTTGTCAGAGCAGAGCCCTGATAGCTAACAACCTGGTTGCCTCGACTCTGTGGCACAGGCTGGTGGTTCTGACACCACCATCGGGGCTGTTGGAAGTGCTCCTGGTCAACTTCTTTTGGTCTGGTCAACACTGGCTGAAGGCATCGGCCCTGTACCTTCCTGTGGCAGAGAGGGGACAGGGACTTATTGACACTGTGTCCAGAACCACTGCCTTCAGGCTGAAGGCTGCTGTACGGCAGCAACCTCTGCTGGTTCTCCACCGCACCGATCCTGCTGAGGAGAGCCGGACGTCTGGGGCTGGACAAGCAGCTCTTCCTAATGGAAAAGTCGGAGGCCGATCTGACTGGACTTACACCTTTTTACAGTTCTATGATCAATGCCTGGCAGACACTAACCATCACCAGAACTCCTGACCCCACACCCGGAAGGTGGTTATATGAGGAACCACTTTTTTTCAACAGGTTTCTGCCCACACACACACACTGTCTTCTGCCACCCTCAGGACTAAGTTTGTTGAGGCTGGAATAATAAAACTTGAACCGTCAGACATGAACTCTGTGAGATCACGGACATCAGGTCTTCCAGAGTTATGAAGAAGATTGTGGAGGACGTCTGGCAGTGTCTGTCTGCGCCGCTCAGAGCTTTCACAAGAAACCGTACTCTGACTGACCAATGGGATGATGACTGTGAGTACGTCTTCCCCTCCCTGTCTGTCAGTCCTGCTGTAGACGGGTGGACAGAACAGTGTGGGCTGCTTCTGTCTCTGAAAACACCAGCACTAGGAGTTTTCAGCTCCTGTGACAAGAAGCAGCTCTATCTAAGCTGTGTGAAGTTTCTGAACCTGCGCTCGCTGGCTGGTGTCCTGGAGTCCAGGTGGACCCGGGTGTTTTCTGCGGGAACTGTCTCTGAAGGTAACTGGAGGCTCCTGTATAAGCCCCTCGTTGAGAAATGGGTGGGGGACCTCCAGTGGAGGATCATACATGGAGCAATAGCTACAAACAGACACATAGCTCGCCTTGATCCAAACACTGGGGAGGGATGTCCTTTCTGCCAGCGGGGGGAGACCCTGGAACATCTGGTGCTGCTCTGTCCTCGACTTGAGAGCTTATTTAAACTGCATGAGTGGGTGGAGCCTCTGGGGTTAGCTTTTGCTTCCCCTCTCTTTGGCCCTAAATACAGAGCCAGCAACAAGCACACCCTGGTTCTGGTCAACTTCCTGTTAGGAATGGCCAAGTTGGCAATCTAGAGGACCAGGAGGAGTCAGCTGTCTGGTCAGGGCTGGACCGATGTGGTCCAGAGCGTGAAGGGCCTGGTGGCCACTCGTCTTAGAGTGGAACACGCCTTCTGTGCTTTGACAGAGCAGCTGGACGCCTTCAGGTCTCGGTGGGCAATCAGACAGGTTTTATGTTCACTGGCAGAAGACGGTTCACTGGTCCTTAATTTTTAACTGTGTGTGTGTGTGTGTGTGTGTGTGTGAGAGGGTGAGAGTGTGTATGTGAGTAGTTGAATATCTGTTTTCGTTTTCATCGCTCGATTGTTTTTGATTGATTAATTAAGTGATTGGTCGATTAATCACTTAATTGGTTGCTTGTGATATTTATTATTCATCCATACCTCTACATTTGTCAGTAACTTATTTTATGTTAAATGGAAAAATAAGTGTTGTCTGTCTGTCTGTCACTATTGGGTGTGCACAACCGTGTGAATAATTCATTCACAGGATCCTCGAACAAAAAAGGCACAGGAATGGACAAAGGAAAAATCTTCAGCTCGGCCAGCAACCTCAGGAATTAAAGCCCACACAGACCAGAAGCTCCAATTAACGCTGCGTTTGTGTGTGTATCTGCGTCATTACCTCGTTTAAACCCTAAAGTTTCAGAACAAACAGTTCAGCCACTGCTGAGAAAATAGAGTTGTATTGTTTTCCTGGGCTCTGCGAAGCAGATGGGCACCTCCTTAATTTGATGTCGTCATCAGAAATCCTCACCACTCCTCTCACCACCGTAGCGCCTCCTGGTGCGGGCACTAGTCCGGGCACATCCCGTTGCGTACATTCAACCGCAGAAGAAGGACTACTCTCGTTGTAGCTGCTGAGATGCAGAGCATCCACCGTGCCAGAGGGGGAGCTGTGTATCTGAGAGCTGGCCTATCCATTACGTCACTTCCAGGTACCTGGCCAATCACAGGACAGTGGGAAAGCTCTCGTTGGCTGGCCAATCACAGCACAGTCCACATTCTGGGGGTGTGGTTTTGGTCTGAAACAGCGTGGCTGACGAGAGCCTCAGTGAGGAGATATTTTGATTGGCTCGTTTGCAGCGATTAGGAGGTTTTTAATCATGAAAACAAGTTAATATATGTAAGTAGACCTTCATAACTAACATGTGTGATACAAGCATTCTATGTCACCTTTAAAGATTTTCCAGGTATGTGTGACCTCAGTTAACACCGACGATGCCAGGTTGACCCCCCAGTGATTCTCACAAATGGGAAACAAGCCGTCTGCTGTTGATGTCACACATCACAGTGGTTGCTGGGAACTGAGTCCAGCCTACTCTGGTCCCAGAGTTTTTGAGTTCTGTTATTGAGACCGAGGGATAGAACTACGGTCTCCACAGAGGGCTTTACCGTCATTTTGGACAAAATGTCCCCTGTGTGCCGAAATGAGGCCCCTGGAAAGCTGTCCACCTGTGGGTCAGGTATTTGGAATGGTGGAAATCTAGACATTAGAATCACCTATCACTACCCACTTTTTTCTGACAGTTAGGCTCCAGTTTTTGATCTTATTGTTGGTGTCGATATGTCTCGTGGGCCAGACTCTAAAGAAAAATATAGTTTGTCATTTTAATTTTCTGGGACCAGCATCTGCAAGTGGTCTTAAAGTAGATGAGGAGTCAGTCAAATGTAAAAAAACTGAATCGACAGACTGTTTCAACTATAAAATGTGTGATGTTAAAGAAAGGCGCGTAACGTAAGGGCTCGTGACATTTTGGAAAATATTAAAAAGGCACTTTCAATGAGGACCAGAGCTTTGATAGAGTGGAGCAGTTCAAATAAAACTCAGGAAGCATTTGAAGAAGCTTACTGTAGGAACAAAAGTTGTATTAAAGAGGCAAGTGAAAAGTTTGTCTTACCCAGTACGATGCAACCTTGGACATTCAGTATGCAGTGGATGCTCATGCATGTGTGGTGTATATTATTTCGTACACTTCCAAGGCAGAAAAGGAAATGGGTTTGTTGTTGGCAGATTCCCAAGGAATCAGCTAAGGATGGTAATGTAAGGCTTTGAATAAACTCGGTAGTGTGTGCTCAGGAAGCAGTGTATAGGTTAACTAACATGCATCTGAAAGGTCTTAGAGACATAGGATTTCTTTGATTTCAGTCAGATTTGAAAATCTTCTTGGGCACGCTATAGGAATACAAAAAAAAAAAAAATAGTAATAATAATAATTCTTGGAGCATATGCATTAAGCTTGTGTGCCATGTGCATGACTTTGAGCAGAGTTTAAGTTTAGACATATGGGGCAATGACATTATTGTTTTCCCAAACTTGAGCATCATTTGTATGCTCAAAAATCCTAAGGTGGCTGTAACAGGAAGCAGTAATTTCAGGCCCACTTATTTACACACTCCACTGGTTTTAATTTCCAGTGCCGTTACGACAACGTTTGAGAAGATAAACAGTAGATTCTGAACAAATTGGTCATGAGGTTGATTTTGTGTTAACAAACTTTTAGTCGTGAAATGTAAATGCAACAATTCAACCAGTTATTTTATGACATTTTAGAGAAAATAGAGCTCCTCTTCAGATTAATCAATGAAAGCAAAGTGAACACAACAGCCCCAAGAACATTAAACCACATCCCAAAATGACACAACACCATCCCACAGCAAGCTACCACAGTCTCTCTTTTTTTTTTTTTTTTTTTCCCTCAAACACTGCTCGGGTGGCTTCTTATATCCTTGCTTATAGCCCCGCCCTAATTGGACTGAACCACTGAATGAGGTAAAGGTAGGTTAAACTAAAACAAAGAGCACTCAATAACCTTGATCCTGCAACAGAAACTTATAAAAATATGTCATTAAGTAAATGTTAATGACACTATGAAAATCAACAACTTAACTGTTAAAGAAAAACATGATTGAAATGTCTGTCTTAGTATTAAAATCACACACACACACACACACACACAGGTGCGTCCACTGAGCCTGATTGCTCCAGAGAGTGAAACCAGGCAGAGAGGCATTTTGAGACCTTTTTCCACTCTTTCCATAAAATACTGTTTAATGAAGAGCCCAAACCATGTATATATATGTCTATATATATATACACACACACACATATATATGAACTGCACATACAAATATTGTGTCATCACAAAAATCCATACTTTGTTCCACAAACCTGTGAAAGCACCATTAAACCTTAGCACAAATCTACACAACCTCATGCATTATAGGTTACATTTTGTTATTTTGTAACGTTTCAGACGACATAACCTTCATAACCATGTGCACCACGTGCATGATCTTGGATTTGTTGTGTAGATTAAAGACGGGATTAGTTTTACATGGAGAGCAGGTGAAGTAAAGTAATTGTTACCAGAGCTTTTCAGTAATTTTAATCCCGTCAGAATGTGTCATGTCAGTAATCATTACTGGACTATGTCAGTACAGATTATGGCCACTTTTACTTTGGCTAAAAAAACTAACAAAAACTACACCTCTTTTTCAAACAATGGTTATGCTCTATGTTCTCAAACTGTTTCTGAAACTAACATTATTCCAAAAAACGGAAATTAAACACATCATTTCCTCCTTGGTCCAGTTTCATGTTTTAGGCCAGGGGTGTCAAACTCAATAACAGAGGCGGCCGAAATTAAAAACTGTGTCCAATTCGAGGGCCAGATGAGGTCAAATAACCATTCCATTGTCCATTTCCATCTGTCTTGCCTGATTCCCTCTTCAGTAGAACAGCACAAACAGTCCTGTCGCATGTGTTTTAACCAATTATTTGCTGTACTCTAAAGCTAAATGAGAGGAACCCCGATAAAAATAACCCCCTTCTGGGTATTCAAAGTCCACATTTAATTTGTTTGTGGAAAAAAATAAGATGGAAAGACATAGCATATTATCTTGTAGGCCGAATACAATTGCATGGGTGGGCCGGATTTGGCCCACGGACCTTGAGTTTGCTTTTTTTGTGACACTTGTGATATCTGAAAGCAGCGTAAAACACACAGGTGATGGCAGAGTGTGTAAATCTACTGACTTGGTGTAGTTTTACTGAGATCTGTAGGCCGTTAATATCACAGATGTCCTGTGGTTAAATGACATTTACCATTTCACTTACCCATGTAAAACTAATCCTGTCTGAATTGTGCTTACCAAACTATGCTGACATTCCATATAGAACTGACTGGTTCACAAAGCTTTTACAGTGTTACCAAGTTAAAGGAACTTCTGTTGTATTTGTTTCAGCAAAAAAATGCAAGAAAATCATGAACAGACAAGATCCACAGGGTCCAGTACAGGAATGTAGTAACAGTGTAACTGTAACAGCGGGTATGAAGGTGAGGATTAGACACGGGGAAAAACTCAAATATAAAACAGTGCTGGATAATTAAACATAATATCATTCTCATTATCTGACAGTCACCAATCCCAGCGTGTATAATTATAGAGTGATATTTTTATGATACCATTAGTACAGAAAACATCATTTCTAATGGCGTCTCGGAGGTAACGAGAGAGTCTGTGTGATTTAAATGAGACAATTTAAAAAGACACTAGTCAAAGGCAAGGGAAAAAACTTGCATTTAAAAATATTTAAAACTGAGTCGCCCGGATGTGTAGGAGGAGGGAGTTCCAGAGTCTGGGGGCTGTCACAGCAAAGGCTCGGTCCCCCTTGGTTTTTAGCCTGGTCCTGGGCACTTCCTACAACAGTTGACCGGAGTGCTCTATAAGGGATGTGGTGGTGGGGAATATCAGACAGGTAGGTGGGAGCCAGACCATGGAGGGATTTGTAAACAGTCAGGAGAAGTTTGAAATCAATACGGTAGCGGATGGGGAGCCAGTGGAGTGATGCAAGGACCGGGGTGATGTGATCTCGCTTCTTAGTACAGGTGAGGAGCCGGGCGGCTGAGTTTTGAACTAACTCAGGTAGAAAAAGCTTTTTCGAACTACTGTGCTGACCTGCTGCTCAAACAAAGGCACTGTCAAAAATCACGCCCAGATTTCTGACAGAAGGCCTGACGTTAGAGGTGAGAGGGCCCAGGGCATCAGTGGAGAAGGCTGGAGAGGTTTTTCCAAAAACAATGATCTCAGTCTCAGAGGTTGAGGAAGTTTGCACCCATCCATGCTTTGATGTCAGCCAGACAGTCAAGCAGTGGATGGAGTGCAGCCTGCCCATCAACCCTGAGGGGGAGATACAGCTGGACATCATCTGAATAACAGTGGAAGGAGATGTTATGCTTAATTAGGATTTCCCCTAGGGGTAGAACGTACAACAGAAAGAGAATGGGGCCTAGTATGGAGCCTTGAGGGACCCCGCAGGTGAGGGGGACAGTAGACGAGATGAAATCACCAAGCTGTACAGAGAAGCTCCTGTTGGCCAGGTAGGACAAGAAGAACTTCAAGGCTGTGCCTTTGATTCCTGCGTGATGCTCTAGCCGAGACAGCAGGATCCTGTGATCCACCGTGTCAAAGGCTGCTGTAAGGTCTAAAAGCACCAGGATCACAGGGCTACCTGAGTCAGCGGCTAGGAGCAGGTCGTTAAGCACTCTCAGGAGAGCAGTCTCAGTGCTGTGAGCTGTTCTAAAGCCAGACTGGAATTTCTCATAGATGTTGTTATTATTTAAAAAGAATTGCAGCTGGACATAGACTTCTCGCTCAAGGACTTTAGACAGGAAGGGTAGCTTGGCCTGAGGTTTGAGAGAATAGAGGGGTCAAAGTTTGGCTTCTTTAATAGTGGCTGCAACATGGCATGCTTGAAGGCAGCTGGGATGCACCCAGAGGAGAGGATGAGGTTGATCAGCAGTAGAAGGATGGGGGCAACTGAGTCCTTGAGTAGAGGGGAGGGTAGGCAGTCAGAGGGGCAGTTGGAGGGCTGCAAATGTCTAACTGCATTGGAGAGGGAAAATAGGGTACTGGGCTCAAACTGCCCAAGGACGGCTGGCTGGGGAGGAGGGATGGGGCAGGGAGTGGGGTGGCAAAGGTATCAGAAGGCCTGAGTGCTGCAATCTTTTCAATAAAGAATTTTAGAAAGCTTTCACAGAGAGCAGGTGTTGGCACGACAGGGGATTCATTTCGGGGATTTATGAGAGAATTTAGTGTATTGAAAAGAACCTGGGGTTTGTGACTGTTTCTGGAGACCAGGGAGGAAATGTACTGGCATTTGGCAAGTTTAAACGGCTTGATGGTAATCCGCCAAGCAAGTCTGTAGAATCTGGAGGGACACGTGAAGGCGGTCCTTCTGCCACACTCTGCCGTTTGGAGATACTAGGGGTATTACCTGAGCATGGGACTGATACAGAGAACAGAATAGGGGAGTGGTCGGAGAAAGACATGGCACAGATTTCATTCACAGAGACAGAAACACAAGATCTAGTGTGTGACCCTTTTCGTGAGTTGGGCCGGAGACGGCTTGTTTAAGACTGAATGAGTCAATGAGGTTCAGAAAGTCCCGGGTCAGAGGCTGTGACTCACAACAAACATGGACATTAAAATCACCACAAATTGTTATATAATCATATTTAGCCATAAGCCCAGACAAAAAACCAGCAAAGTCATGGATAAAGTCTTTGTTGAATTTAGGTGGACGGTACACCACTGCACATAAAACGGGGGATCACAGAATTAATTCAAACAGTTGCAGGTCAAAGCTAGCAAAACCAGCGTGTGGAATCTGCCGGCAGTGAAAAAAAGACTTGTAAACAGAGGCCACACTTCCACCTCTACCAGCCCCTCGGGGGAATTTAAAAAGTTACAGTCCGGTGGAAGGAGTTCAGAGAACGGCATGTTTTCGCCAGTAGAGACCCAGGTCTCACACAGAAACAGAAAGTCCAGCTCCCGGGAGATAAAAAAGTAATTAATTATGAAAGTTTTACTTGCCAGGGACCGCACGTTTATCAAGGCCATCTGGAGGGTTAGCTCGTTACTAGCCGCTGGTCTGGTGCACTTCAACAGGCGTAGGCTAGAGTGGTCAACGCCACGGCCGCACCTACGCAGGGAACGCCAGGGGACTTGAGTACGATGGTGTCGGGGCGGCTTGTGGGGCTGGAAACAGCGGTGGACGAGGCAGTTTGGCATCATCATGGTCGAGGTAGGCTTCAGCAGGGGTAGCAGGCGAGACGGAGACAACAGGACAGAGACACTGCACTAGATGCCGAGCGGCAGCTCGATTTGAGGACAGTTGGATCTTGAGTTTCACCAGCAGACCTCCCCTTCCTCGACTCCTGGAGCGCTTCTTGCGAGGAGGGGCCGCGGGCGAGAGACGCAGGTAAGCAGGGATACCTGACAGCACGGGCGGGGGCGCTTGTTCCAATCTCCTGATTCGGGTCTAGCTGCCCGAGCCTCACGGAGAACTTTGTCTCGGATGTTAAGCAGGGCTTGACGATCGTAGCGCAGTAGGGCAGATACATCCAGATAGAGGCATAGAAACAGGGCTGTAACAAACGTAAAACGGAGCGCCCGTGGAAGACGAAGACGACTCGCCAAACACACTGGAGCCATCTTAGTTTGTTTCTCTTAGAAGAGAAACCAGAGAGACTGTTCACCCAAGGCATTCCCAAATGGGAGCATGTGAGACCTGAGCACGAAGAGAAACTATATCCATCAAATAAAATTGAACTGAAGGCTGGATATGATGTTAAAGCAGCCATAGCATGGTCCTATCTCACTTATATGTGAGATATGGAGGTGCACTTACAAACATGAAGTTGTTTTTATGGTAAAAAAACGTCCTAGTTGCTACAAACGAGCCAATGTAAATCTCATCACTGACACTCACATCAGCCGTGCCAAAAGACCAAAACCACACCCGCAGAACACGGACTGTCTTGTGATTGGCCAGCCAACGAGAGCTTAGACCTAGATGCACCCACTGTTCTCACCAGGGCTAGCCGAGGGGTTGTGACAACACTTCCAGGTTCTGTTTGAAATGTAGAGTGAAATAAGACAAAAGGAATAGACATGCCACACATGTCAGTGACTTGAAGCTGGTTGTTCACGTCATTACAGCTCGGTCAATGGAACGTTGTGGGGCCGTACGCTGGTGTGTACGGAGGGAAATGTATACCTGAACAAGGTTTGTAAATTTCAGATGAAGTGCGTCCGCTGCAGATCCTGTGAGTGATCAGCACCAACCCAAACACAATCATCACTGGAGCTGCTATCAGTATGACCTTCAGCCAATTGTCCTTATCACTGAGCCTCCAGTAATTACTGTAGTATTCGTTGTGCTCCACCATCATGAGTGGGTCAGCTCTGTGGGAGTCGATTCAAGACCTGGATCACAGAAACAGTTCGCTTAATACAGACCCTGGTTTCACAAAACCACAAACCACAAAAAAAACCCACTTAGTATGTGTATGTGGGTTTTATTGTACAAAGGCACCAAATGTAAGGAGACACAAATCACAGACACCATCCAACCCTGACCGAGCCCCTCAAACCCCGACCGAGCCCATGTTAGGTCCGAGACCTGACAGTATCCAAGCACATCCAAGTTAAAGCCAGTAAACTGTAGACTAATATGTCCATCCACAAGTCAAAGCCAGTAAACCGGAGACTAACAAAAGTACGTAATTAGCATCATGGCTGTGTGCAGACATGGAACCAATGTCACCTGAGTGACAAAATGCAGAACCGTTACCTTTGATCAGTGTCTAGCCATGTTCCACAAACGTGTGGTGGTTGATTGCCAAGAACCTTTTGCTGTGCACGATCGAAAGCCATTGTGTGAAAATCTTAATAGATCAGTAGGACTCCATCTTGCCTACCCCGAAGAACATGAAAACCAAGGACATTAATGAACTACCCATGGTCATGAACACACTCTTCATAACAGAGGAGTAAGGGAGAAGATCGCCAAACTCCTCTCTCGCTGCCACAGGGGAGCTGCCCCCTACTGCCACCAGCAGGAAAAGTGTCCCTGTGAGCAATCGGCTGGGCACTCTGGGAGGATTGCTCAAGTCCCCTCCCGCTGCCACACAGGAACGTGTCCCTGTGAGGGATAGGCTGGGTGCTCCTGTGACAGTGGACCGGAGCAGAGGAAGTATATTCTGCTGGCTGGGGTCTTTCTACGAGACACTTGGCAAGGACTCTGTGGAGGGTGCCGAGATGCCACGGATATCTGTTCATCTGTTAGTTGCTCCGCTTGGTGCTCTTCACCACAGCACTGATACATATATGAACCTGGTCTAGCCAACTGGGCCCTCCTACACACACACACACACACACACACACACACTATCTCTCTCTGTCTCTTTAGGACTCATCCTCACTCCCCACATTCAAAGTGTAATCCACTTTGAGTAAACTTCTCGAGTTGACAACCTTTCCCTTCAAGGGTGGTTTGGTATTCCACGATCCGCCGAATTGGTGCTGCGGCAGGTTCAGATATATTTTTTTGTTATGTTGAACTGGGGGCAACTGCTGCTGCTGCTGCCCCAGGCTTGGATGTAGTCGCCGCTGTTACGTTGCAACGGGGACTGCTCACCCTGCTGCTTGGACCGGTCGATCTCTCGATGAGGATATTGTGGGTCTTGCCGCTGCTGCGGATATGGGTGATGCTCTATTATAGGTGGTGGCTGTAGTCTCGATCCAGCTCCCAGGTATATCCAGCACCCAGGTATATCCATCAGTGAGGTAGTAATGAGAACGAAGGTGAGGATATTCAGATCTTCGAGGCTACAAGTAACGGCGTTGGATTGCACACAAGGTTTCACTAAGGTCATTCCCAGCACCTCTGCGCTCTCAGGGTTTCCTTTAGTAGATCAACTGGATCGGTCTCTACAAATTGCGGAAAAGATGTACTTCACGCATTACACGGTTCCCGGGTCACAAAGCTGACTACTGAGGGGCCTGTGGCAGAATTCTCTTTCTCATTTTACAAAATGACAGTACTGTTGGAGCTACTAGGTCCGCATGGGTCGCCCAAATCTCTCTGTGAGCTCTTCAGGGGCGTGGCAACGTTCTGCGTTACAGACTACTAAACACCGTTTGGTTTGAGGTGTTCACCCACACACTGACAAAAACCTGTTGCTGTGCACAATCTACCATGCGTGGCTTGAGTAATCACTGTAACTACTACAGCGTGAACAGTGTTCTCCAGTGCTTGTTTGGGAACCGCGAGCTGCAATGTCTCATTCGGCAAGTCGATCGGGATTACCGGACTCCTGGTAAAACAATAGCCGTGATGCTCAAGCGTATCATCTGTGAGATGTCCAACGATAGTGAGTTACCGTGTGACCCAACCTCTTTCCTACACACTATGAGCAGTGACAGCAGTGATATGAGGACAATGAGACACTACAACGTGAGTTTCTTTATTCTTTAGTGAAGGTGAATCATTTGTCATTATAATGGTTGTTTCCCGAGTAACATGAGCTGAATAATTATGACATGTTACATGAAAAGCAGAAGGGAGAGTTAATGTTAGAGACTAATATTTATGCACAGACCGAATTATGTTGTTGTTGTGTTCACGTGTCATACGTGTATTGTGTCCCCAGTAACAAAGGCAATTACAACCCATGTACTATGAAACATATTCCCACGATAGAAGGTAATGCTGGGATTTAGCGACGGCAAATAAAACACAATTATAAACAAAACGGTACTTGTCTACATGCAAATGGAAGCTTTGTGAATAAAGGTTTTCCCCAGTCCTCCACTGGGTAATTTCTCCTAGATCCATCAGAGTGTACCATTGTATTAGTCATGCATTTGTCTGTGTTGCCAATGTCTTGAGCCACTGCCAATGAAACACTTTCCCACTGTTGAAGTGCTGGGATTTAGCAAGTGTGAATAAAACACAATTATGGACTGTGACCATTTTATTAGAGATTTCTTATTGAAACACTAGGAGGATTATACAATAATTACTATACAGTGATTACATAACACAGGTGTTCATTTTGGATCGTAAATTTGATATTTGGTCATATATTCCCAGGAATAGTAAAAGAAATGTACCTTTAAACACGGTATCACTAGTAACAAAAAAAACACATCCTGGGATTTAGAAACTGTGAATTGCTGTGACAAAAACAGTAATTTCCTTCAGAGCCAAATCCAAGATGGCCGACTTTCTGTTGAGTTGAGGTCATGGTGTCAAATGGATTTTTTGTTCGGCTTGCGCTGAACAATCACCCCACCAAATTTCGGGAAATTCGGTGAAACTAAATGTCGATTGGTCAATGTACGGGCAAATGGCCTGGCACTTCCTGTTTCGGGCGACCTACTTCCTGTGTGCAGGTGATGTCTTGCATATGTGTTCAGGGCGGGCACATGGTCTCACATATCAAGTTTTGGGCCAATCGGTCAATTTTTGGGCGAGTTACAGGGCACTTCCTGTTTAGCAGCGAAACAATTCAAAATGCCCGACATCGCGCTGGGGTCAAGTTCGAATTCGTAGACGTGTTCAGGGGCAGGGTCTTGTGTCACGTATGAAGTTTTGTGCAAATAGGCCAAAGTATGGCAAAGTTATAGCGCACTTCCTGTTTCGTGGCGAGCCGTCGAAATTCGCCAAAATTCCGATGGCTGCTGTGGCCACGCCCTTTTGAATCTGGGAAAGTTTTGCTATAACTTTTGATCTTGGATGGGTCTAGAACAATTTGACGCGTTTTCTGCGTCGCTATGATGAACGCCCTCAGACAAGTTAGCTCAGTTACGAAACTTGTAAAACGCCAAGATGGACGCCAAATCCAAGATGGCCGACTTCCTGTTGAGTCGAGGTCATGGTGTCAAAAGGATTTTTTGTTCGGCTTGCGCCGAACAATCACCCCGCCAAGTTTCGCAAATTCGGTGAAACTAAATTTTGCCTGCTCCATAGGCACGTGACCTGTGGGGGTGCTACTGAGCCATTTTTCATTGGTTTTTTTGCAATTCCACTATTTTATCGAATTTTTCGGCAGTTCTGATGTGCGTGCCAATTTTCGTCCGTTTTCACGCAGGTTCAGGGGTTCAAATTCAAGATCCATATACATACATATACATATACATATACATATACATACACATACATACATACATACACACATATACATATACATACACACACATAGGTACACACACACCTACAGTTACCCCGTATTGCCCAGGGTTTTATTGCACATGTCTTTATGGTTTTATTGCACATGTTTTTATGAGTTTTTGTTGTGGTTATTGTTGTGGTTATTGCACATTTCTGTGAGTTGTGATTATGGACAGCTGTTTGTTTAGTTCGTACTGTTTGTTTTGTTTGCTCTCCTCCCCCGAGAGAGGAGTTGTACAGTTTGATGGCCCGGGGGACAAACGAGTCCCCCAGCCTGTTGGTCCTGTACTTTGGGAGGATCAGCCTGTTGCTGAGGCTTCTGTGGCTCCTCTGGCTGCTCTGGCTGCTGATGACAGTGTGCAGAGGGTGGCTGGCATTGTCCAGGATGCTCAGCAGTTTGTCCAGAGTTTTTCTCTCTGCCACTGTCACCAGAGGGTCCAGCCTCATTCCTACCACCGAACCAGCCCGCCTCCTATATTCCTCTTCCTCTTCATTGTCTCTGATACACCCCATGATGGCCGTGTCGTCTGCGAACTTCTGGATGTGACACGTTTCAGAGTTGTAGCAGAAGTCCGCAGTGTACTGAGTGATGAGGATGGGAGACAGCACAGTCCCTTGAGGAACTCCGATGTTGCTGACCACAGTGTCAGACGTGATGTCCTTCAGCCTGACATACTGTGGTCTGTCTGTGAGGTAGCTGGAAATCCAAGCAACCAGGCAGGGGTCCACTCGCATTCGGGTGAGTTTTTCTTTGAGTACAAGGGGCTGGATGGTGTTGAAGGCACTCTAAAAGTCCAAAAAGAGGATCCTGACTGTGCTACTTTCCTTGTCCAGATGCGAGTGGGCTCGGTGTAAGAGGTAGAGAATGGCATCCTCTACACTGACCTCTGCCCGATGTGCTGTAGCGTGCTGTACCTGAGGCCTGAGGAGGTTGAGGAAGAGCCGCTCCAGAGTCTTCATCAGATGTGAAGTAAGTGCCACCGGTCTGAAGTCATTCAGCTCGCTGGGCCGGTTCTTCCTAGGAACTGGAACGATGCACAATGTCTTCCAGAGGGTGGGCACTCTCCCAAGTTGTAGGCTCAGGTTGAAGACCCGTTGGAGTGGCTCCCCAAGTTCCGCAGCACAGGTCTTGAGGAGCCATGGACACACCTGGGGTGGTCCTGCTGCTTTCCGGGGCCGGAGCTTCCTCAGTTCTCCCCTCACCTGATCAGCTGTGAAGCAGGGAGATGGCTTTCACCTCACGCTGTGCTGCTTTCATTTCCTCTTTGTCATTAGTCCTGAAGGCCTTCTTCTTCTTTTGAGGACAGCCTTGACTTCTTGCGTTACCCATGGTTTGTTATTAGGATAACACCAAACAGTCTTGGTGGGGGTGACCACGTCTGCACAGAAGTTGAGATAGTCTGTGAGACAGTGAGTCATCCCCTCAATGTCCTCAACATGCTCACCCAGCAGCACATCCCAGTCCGTGGTATTGAAACAGTCTCTCAGGGCCTCCTCAGCTTCAGGAGTCCATCTCCTGATGGAGCGAGTGGTGACAGCCTGCCTTTTGACCAGGGGGGTGCACTGGGGCTGTATGTACACCAGGTTGTGGTCTGACTTTCCCAGTGGGGGAGGGTGGTGACTCTGTATGCTTCCTTAACGTTGTTATACAGTAAGTCAATCATCCCATTCTTCCTGGTGGGGCAGTTGACAACATGGTGAAAAGCAGCCAGGGTAGAGTCCAGGGTGACATTATTGAAGTCTCCAAAAGTAATTATGAAGGCTTCAGGATGTTGCCTCTGCAGCTGTGCTGTGACTTTTAGAATCTCATCACAAGCAGCGTCTGCTTTAGCCTGCACCTTGACCTCCGGAGGAATGTAAACACACAGGGCATGTGACTGAACTCCCTCGGCAGATAGTATGGCCGCAGGCTAACGGCAAGCAGCTCCAGATTCGGGTCACACAAAGCCGCCTTCATGGTGACATGGCCGGGGTTACACCAATGGTTGTTGACATAAATGATGAGCCCCCCACCTCTGCATTTGCCGCATGCCTCCGCGTTCCTGTCAGCTCTCACTGCAGTTCCCACAGGTCCACGTTAGCATCCGGTATGCTGTTGGTTAGCCATGTCTCCGTCAGGACGAACAAGCTGCACTCCTGATAGATCTGCTGGTTCTCCAAAGTGGCCAGCTTGTCCATCTTATTTGGCAGCGAATTGACAATGGTTTGAAGTGCCTCCGGTTTTCCGCTAGCCTAGCCTTTAGCTTGGCCTCAGCCTTACAGCCCAAGTAGCTCCTCCGCAGCTGCGCTGGGATATTGTGCCTCAGTGTGTTGTCCTCCTGAGAGCCAGCAACTTCTCTCGAGAATAAGTGAGAGAGCTGGCTCCTGTGTGTGTTTTAAAGTATAGTGTATCCATGGGATACATGTTAAATCATTCACAAAGAAGTACAAATGTATTAAAGAAAGTAGAAAAGAGGAAAAAGTGTATAAACGAAGAAAGTGCTGCAGAGTGCTGGAAATGCTGCCGTCTCCTACAGCGCAACCACATTGAAACGGTATCTATTGTGACGTGACGATCTTGGCCAAAGCCCTTGCCCGACGCCTAGAAACCACAATGCAGGACGTGATATCTATTGACCATTTGAGGCATTTGATAGGATAGAATGGGGATATTTATTTGCTTGTTTAAAGAAATTCGGATATGGCCCTAATTTTATTTCTTGGATTAAACTTTGGTATACCTCACCCAAAGCCTCTGTAACCACAAATGGTAAATGCTCAATATTTTCAGCTGTCAAGGGGCACCCGTCAGAGCTGTCCAATCAGCCCATTGTTATTCGCCTTGGCCATAGAGCCCTTATCTATTACACTCAAAACACTACCATCAATTGTTGGGATTCATGGGGGGGGGGCCTCTGCTGGGCTACAGAGTATCTCTTTATGCAGATGATTTAGTAATGTATGTATCTGACCCTGTTTCATGTGATCCTCATATTATCCATGCCCTGAGGAGTTTTGGCGCTTTTTCTGGGTACAAACTGAACTTCAGTAAAAGCGAGTGTTATCCGGTTAACGATTTGGCTCTTAAAATACAGGATGGTGCTCTACCCTTCAAAATCTCTAAAAATGGCTTTAAATATTTAGGCATTAATATCACAAGGGACATGCAAAGTCTTCACCAAGAAAACTTCTCTCCGTTATTTGAGAAAGTTAAATTAGACCTAAAGAAATGGAAACCACTTTGTCTGTCCTCAGCAGGGAAAGTTAATTGTATAAAAATGAATGTACTCCCCAAGTGTCTTTACCTGTTTCAATGTATCCCACTCTATCTTCCTAAATCTTTCTTTAAATCTATTGATAAGGCTTTAATTTCATTTATATGGGACGGGAAAAAGCCTAGAATACGGTTAGAATTGTTACGGAGGCCTAAAAACCAAGGTGGCTTAGCTCTTCTGAATTTGTGTCATTATTGGGCCTCAAATGTTCAGAAAATCATATATTGGCTCCATACTCCTGACGCCGACTGGTGCCACTTTGAAGCTACTGGTCACCTCCAGCCTACCCCTCTCTCTCTCTTACGATACACTAACAATCCTATCGTCATAAACACCCTCAAAATATGGGATTAAGATTTATTTTAAAGTCGACGTATATTTAGGGTTCGAGCAACAAGGTTGCAAGAACCCTATTGAAACTGGAAGGATTATTAGGGTTCGAGCAACAAGGTTGCAAGAACCCTCTTGAAACTGGAAGGATTATTAGGGTTCGAGCAACAAGGTTGCAAGAACCCTCTTGAAACTGGAAGGATTATTAGGGTTCGAGCAACTTGGTTGCAAGAACCCTATTGAAACTGTGAAGTTTATTCTTATTATTAGGGTTCGAGCAACTTGGTTGCAAGAACCCTATTGAAACTGTGAAGTTTATTCTTATTATTAGGGTTCGAGCAACTTGGTTGCAAGAACCCTATTGAAACTGTGAAGTTTATTCTTATTAGGGTTCGAGCAACTTGGTTGCAAGAACCCTATTGAAACTGTAAAGATTATTAGGGTTCGAGCAACTTGGTTGCAAGAACCCTATTGAAACTGTAAAGATTATTCTTCTTCTTCTTCTTCTTCTTCCTCTTCACCAAAGTAAATCGCGTTTTAGAGAACCTGAACATGCCCCAAAACTCACCAATTTTTGCAAGCGCATCAGACCTGGTGTAAATTTACGTTTATTACTGTTTCGGGGAATGTGCGTTAAAAAATGAAAGTGGGCGGGGCAAATAACTGCTCCACCCCCTAAAACTTGTGGGCCTGAGGAGCACGTTTAATGTACATGCACGAAACTTGGTACACGCGTTCCTTAGGTCGGGACGGTCAAAAAAGTCAGCGTAGCCTATGCTCTAAAACGAACAGGAAAGCCGCCATCTTGGATTGAAAATTCATTTTTTGCCGATTTTGGCCATATCGCACCATCGGTATTTGAACGAACTTGTCCTAGAGCTTACATGGGATCACGTTCAAACTTGGTGAGGTCACTTTGGACAAGTTGAGGATCTAAAGTTGCTAAAAACTTTTTAATAAGTATCATGGTGTACGAGAAAGGGGCCGGCAAAGTTGGTGAAAATTTTTATTTTTCGCCACAGGCAACAAAACTCTTATAACTTTGCGATAGAAGGTCACTTCCCAACCAAATTACCTAGGGTTGATGATGGACCATTGCTGAAGAAGTCTGTGGAAAAACTGTACATTTTTAGCACAGCGCCTCCTTGTGGTAACAGAAAATACAACAAATACACAATTTCGGTAATAACTTTTACATATTTAATCGTATCAAACTCAAAATTTGTGACAACATTTAAAACACATAAAAGATGATGCGTGCTTATTATGATAACAAATGGTTCAACGGTGTTGCCATAGCAACACTGCAAAGTCAGATATTTGTGACAAAAAAACAAACTGCTACAACTTTGCGAAACTGAGTCTAATCTGAACCAAACTTGCTAGGATTGATGATAGTCCTGCCCCTAAGACACCTATATGAAAATATTCACTTACAAAAACAGCGCCCCCTTGTGACAGCAGCCACTATGACACCTGATATTTGAATGAACTTGTCCTAGAGTTTTTGTGCGATCACCTTGAAAATTAGTGAGGTCACTGTGAACAAGTTGCCGAGCATAAGTTACTGAAAGCTTTTTAAAATGTCGCTCGGTGTACGAGATAGGGGGCGCCAAAGTTGGTGTTCATTCATATTTTTCACAACAAAAGGCAAAACTCTTACAACCCGTAAAACTTGTCCTCCTGAGGAGCACGTTGAATGTACATGCACGAAACTTGGTACTCACGCGTTCGTTAGGTCCAGACGGTCAAAAAAGTCAGCGTAGCCGAAACTCTAAAACGAACAGGAAAGCCGCCATTTTGGATTGAAAGTACATTTTTTGCAGATTTTGGCCATTTCGCACCAATGGTATGTGAACGCACTTGTCATAGAGCTTTAAAGGGATCACCTTCAATCTGGGTGAGGTCACTGTGAATAAGTTGAGGATCTAAAGTTATTAAAAGTTTTTTAAAATGTCACATGGTTTTTGAGATAGGGGGCGCCAAAGTTGGCGTTCATTCATATTTTTCACAACAAAAGGCGAAACTCTTACAACCCGTAAAACTTGTCCTCCTGAGGAGCACGTTTAATGTACATGCACTAAACTTGGTACTTACGCGTTCCTTAGGTCAGGACGGTCAAAAAATTCAAAGCAGCCTATGCTCTAAAATGAACGGGAAAGCAGCCATCTTGGATTGAAAGTACATTTTTTGCAGATTTTGGCCATTTCGCACCAATGGTATGTGAACGCACTTGTCATAGAGCTTTCATGGGATCACCTTTAAACTTTGTGAGGTCACTGTGAACAAGTTGAGGATCCAAAGGTATCAAAATCTTTTCATTAAGTATCACGGCGAACAAGAAGAAGGTCAGGAAAGTTGGCGAAAATCACGATTCCTCGCAACACACAACAATCTCTTATAACTTTGCCATGGAAGGTCAGATATTAACCAAACAAGTGACAATCGATGATTGGCCCTTGCTAAAGATGTCTATGCAAAAACTGTAAATTTTGAAAACATCGCCTCCTGGTGGTGGCAAACACTAGGAAGTCTGGTATTTCGCAACACACAACAAACTCTTATAACTTTGCGATTGAAGGTCAGATCTTAACCAAACTTGTGATGATCAATGATGGGCTTTTGCTGAAGATGCCTATGCAAAAACTGTAAATTTTGGAAACAGCGCCACCTGGTGGTAACAGAAAGTACAAGTTCACAATTTCCCTTATAACTTTAACAAATTTCCTTGTATCAAACTCAAAATTTGGGAAAACATTCAAAACACATGGTAGATGATGCGTGCCTAATATGATAACAAATTGTTCAACAGTGTTGCCATGACAACACTGCAAAGTCAGATATTTGCGACAAAAAACAAACTGCTACCACTTTGCGAATACTATTCCAATCTGAACCAAACTTGCTAGGATTGATGATATTCAATCCCTGAAGATGCCTATGTGAAAATATTCACTTTCAAAAACAGTGCCCCCTGTTGACGGCAGACAATATGACGTCTGGTATTTCGCTACAACAACAAACTCTTATAACTTTGCGATGGAAGGTCAGATCTTAACCAAACTCGTGACGATCGAGGATGGGATATTGCTGAAGATGCTTATGCAAAAACTGTACATTTTGAAAACAGCGCCTTCTGGTGGTAACAGAAAATACAATTTCACAATTTCCCTTATAACTTTAACAAATGTCATTGTATCATACTCCAAATGAATGAAAACATGTAAACCACATGGTAGATGATGCTTGCTGAATATGATAACAAATCGTTCAACGGTTTTGCCTGGCAAAAATGCAAAGGATTCCCTCAACTGAGTGTTTTGTTCATGCAGTAACCATTGTTCGCCACATGATGGAGGCATTTGCCTACAAATCTATCAAATCTAACATTTACAGTTTCTCATGCTGCTCTGAAAGGGAAAGATGGGGCAAAAGGTACTGCAAGAGGGGCCAAGGAAAAAAAACCCAGGGAAAATGGGAAGAGCGAAAAAGTAACAGAGGGAAAAAAGAGAAAATGCACCCTTGTTATGTAAGTCAAGGTACCTTCCCTAAACACGTTTACAGACACGCCTTTCACCCAACAGGAAGACGGCCATTTTAAAAGGACACGCATGACATTGCGCAGGGATGCAGCTGAAAATAACCAGTACCACAAGCGGTGAATGAACGGAAGATGAGGAAGAGGACTCGCGCTGCGACGTGGACGCACAGGGACTCGCGAGCCGTCAAGCTCGAACCCGTTAATTACCGCTTGCGGTACTAGTTCTTCTTCTTCTTCTTCTTCCTCTTCACCAAAGTAAATCGCGTTTTAGAGAACCTGAACATGCCCCAAAACTCACCAATTTTTGCAAGCGCATCAGACCTGGTGTAAATTTACGTTTATTACTGTTTCGGGGAATGTGCGTTAAAAAATGAAAGTGGGCGGGGCAAATAACTGCTCCACCCCCTAAAACTTGTGGGCCTGAGGAGCACGTTTAATGTACATGCACGAAACTTGGTACACGCGTTCCTTAGGTCGGGACGGTCAAAAAAGTCAGCGTAGCCTATGCTCTAAAACGAACAGGAAAGCCGCCATCTTGGATTGAAAATTCATTTTTTGCCGATTTTGGCCATATCGCACCATCGGTATTTGAACGAACTTGTCCTAGAGCTTACATGGGATCACGTTCAAACTTGGTGAGGTCACTTTGGACAAGTTGAGGATCTAAAGTTGCTAAAAACTTTTTAATAAGTATCATGGTGTACGAGAAAGGGGCCCGCAAAGTTGGTGAAAATTTTTATTTTTCGCCACAGGCAACAAAACTCTTATAACTTTGCGATAGAAGGTCACTTCCCAACCAAATTACCTAGGGTTGATGATGGACCATTGCTGAAGAAGTCTGTGGATAAACTGTAAATTTTTAGCACAGCGCCTCCTTGTGGTAACAGAAAATACAACAAATACACAATTTCGGAAATAACTTTTACATATTTAATCGTATCAAACTCAAAATTTGTGACAACATTTAAAACACATGAAAGATGATGCGTGCTTATTATGATAACAAATGGTTCAACGGTGTTGCCATAGCAACACTGCAAAGTCAGATATTTGGGACAAA
>NW_025320839.1:0-14718 GCF_019176455.1 Solea senegalensis | reverse complement strand
TCATACACTACTGCACTGAGTACTTCCTAGTCTACCTGTGTGAATATTATGAAGTACTTTTACTGTGTACTTTTGGAGTAATCCTCTGTCAAAATCCTTAACATTTAAAATAAGGTTTTTATTCCATGTCGAAGTAGGTCGAAATTGACTTAATCATGTGCTCTGTTGGGTATTTTGACAGAGGATTACTCCAAAAGTACACAGTAAAAGTACTTCATAATATTCACACAGGTAGACTAGGAAGTACTCAGTGCAGTAGTGTATGACTCTTGGACTACTTATTTAAAATAAGGTTTTTATTCCATGTTGAAGTAGGTCGAAATTGACTTAATCATGTCCTCTGTTGGGTATTTTGACAGAGGATTACTCCAAAAGTACACAGTAAAAGTACTTCATAATATTCATACATGTAGTCTAAGAAGTACTTAGTGCAGTAGTGTATGACTCTTGGACTACTTATTTAAAATAAGGTTTTTATTTCATGTTGAAGTAGGTCGAAATTGACTTAATCATGTCCTCTGTTGGGTATTTTGACAGAGGATTACTCCAAAAGTACACAGTAAAAGTACTTCATAATATTCATACATGTAGACTAGGAAGTACTCAGTACAGTAGTGTATGACTCTTGGACTACTTATTTAAAATAAGGTTTTTATTTCATGTTTAAGTAGGTCGAAATTGACTTAATCATGTCCTCTGTTGGGTATTTTGACAGAGGATTACTCCAAAAGTACACAGTAAAAGTACTTCATAATATTCACACAGGTAGTCTGGGAAGTACTTAGTGCAGTAGTGTATGACTCTTGGACTACTTATTTAAAATAAGGTTTTTATTCCATGTTGAAGTAGGTCGAAATTGACTTAATCATGTGCTCTGTTGGGTATTTTGACAGAGGATTACTCCAAAAGTACACAGTAAAAGTACTTCATAATATTCATACAGGTAGACTAGGAAGTACCCAGTGCAGTAGTGTATGACTCTTGGACTACTTATTTAAAATAAGGTTTTTATTCCATGTCAAATTACGACAACATTGACTTAATCATGTCCTCTGTTAGGTATTTTGACAGAGTATTACTCCAAAAAGTACACAGTAAAAGTACTTCATAATATTCACACAGGTAGTCTGGGAAGTACTTAGTGCAGTAGTGTATGACTCTTGGACTACTTATTTAAAATAAGGTTTTTATTCCATGTAAAAGTAGGTCGAACTTGACTTAATCATGTCCTCTGTTGGGTATTTTGACAGAGTATTACTCCAAAAGTACACAGTAAAAGTACTTCATAATATTCATACAGGTAGACTAGGAAGTACCAGTCCAGTAGTGTATGACTCTTGGACTACTTATTTAAAATAAGGTTTTTATTTCATGTTGAAGTAGGTCGAAATTGACTTAATCATGTCCTCTGTTGGGTATTTTGACAGAGGATTACTCCAAAAGTACACAGTAAAAGTACTTCATAATATTCACACAGGTAGTCTGGGAAGTACTTAGTGCAGTAGTGTATGACTCTTGGACTACTTATTTAAAATAAGGTTTTTATTCCATGTTGAAGTAGGTCGAAATTGACTTAATCATGTGCTCTGTTGGGTATTTTGACAGAGGATTACTCCAAAAGTACACAGTAAAAGTACTTCATAATATTCATACAGGTAGACTAGGAAGTACCCAGTGCAGTAGTGTATGACTCTTGGACTACTTATTTAAAATAAGGTTTTTATTCCATGTCAAATTACGACAACATTGACTTAATCATGTCCTCTGTTAGGTATTTTGACAGAGTATTACTCCAAAAAGTACACAGTAAAAGTACTTCATAATATTCACACAGGTAGTCTGGGAAGTACTTAGTGCAGTAGTGTATGACTCTTGGACTACTTATTTAAAATAAGGTTTTTATTCCATGTAAAAGTAGGTCGAACTTGACTTAATCATGTCCTCTGTTGGGTATTTTGACAGAGTATTACTCCAAAAGTACACAGTAAAAGTACTTCATAATATTCACACAGGTAGTCTGTGAAGTACTTAGTCCAGTAGTGTATGACTCTTGGACTACTTATTTAAAATAAGGTTTTTATACCATGTTGAAGTAGGTCGAAATTGACTTAATCATGTCCTCTGTTAGCTATTTTGACAGGGGATTACTCCAAAAGTACACAGTAAAAGTACTTCGTAATATTCACACAGGTAGTCTGGGAAGTACTTAGTGCAGTAGTGTATGACTCTTGGACTACTTATTTAAAATAAGGTTTTTATTTCATGTTGAAGTAGGTCGAAATTGACTTAATCATGTCCTCTGTTGGGTATTTTGACAGAGGATTACTCCAAAAGTACACAGTAAAAGTACTTCATAATATTCACACAGGTAGTCTGGGAAGTACTTAGTGCAGTAGTGTATGACTCTTGGACTACTTATTTAAAATAAGGTTTTTATTCCATGTTGAAGTAGGTCGAAATTGACTTAATCATGTCCTCTGTTGGGTATTTTGACAGAGGATTACTCCAAAAGTACACAGTAAAAGTACTTCATAATATTCATACAGGTAGACTAGGAAGTACCCAGTGCAGTAGTGTATGACTCTTGGACTACTTATTTAAAATAAGGTTTTTATTCCATGTCAAATTACGACAACATTGACTTAATCATGTCCTCTGTTAGGTATTTTGACAGAGTATTACTCCAAAAAGTACACAGTAAAAGTACTTCATAATATTCACACAGGTAGTCTGGGAAGTACTTAGTGCAGTAGTGTATGACTCTTGGACTACTTATTTAAAATAAGGTTTTTATTCCATGTAAAAGTAGGTCGAACTTGACTTAATCATGTCCTCTGTTGGGTATTTTGACAGAGTATTACTCCAAAAGTACACAGTAAAAGTACTTCATAATATTCACACAGGTAGTCTGTGAAGTACTTAGTCCAGTAGTGTATGACTCTTGGACTACTTATTTAAAATAAGGTTTTTATACCATGTTGAAGTAGGTCGAAATTGACTTAATCATGTCCTCTGTTAGCTATTTTGACAGGGGATTACTCCAAAAGTACACAGTAAAAGTACTTCGTAATATTCACACAGGTAGTCTGGGAAGTACTTAGTCCAGTAGTGTATGACTCTTGGACTACTTATTTAAAATAAGGTTTTTATACCATGTCAAAGTACGACAACATTGACTTAATCATGTCCTCTGTTATGTATTTTGACAGAGGATTACTCCAAAAGTACACAGTAAAAGTACTTCATAATATTCACACAGGTAGTCTGGGAAGTACTTAGTCCAGTAGTGTATGACTCTTGGACTACTTATTTAAAATAAGGTTTTTATACCATGTTGAAGTAGGTCGAAATTGACTTAATCATGTCCTCTGTTAGCTATTTTGACAGGGGATTACTCCAAAAGTACACAGTAAAAGTACTTCATAATATTCATACAGGTAGACTAGGAAGTACTCAGTGCAGTAGTGTATGACTCTTGGACTACTTATTTAAAATAAGGTTTTTATTTCATGTTGAAGTAGGTCGAAATTGACTTAATCATGTCCTCTGTTGGGTATTTTGACAGAGGATTACTCCAAAAGTACACAGTAAAAGTACTTCATAATATTCACACATGTAGACTAGGAAGTACTCAGTGCAGTAGTGTATGACTCTTGGACTACTTATTTAAAATAAGGTTTTTATTCCATGTCAAATTACGACAACATTGACTTAATCATGTCCTCTGTTGGGTATTTTGACAGAGTATTACTCCAAAAATACTTCATATTACGCTTGCAGGTAGTCTGGGACGTATTTAGTTCACTACTTTCAAGTTTTCACTTCGTTTCTTCTTCTTTTTTGTGAGTTTTCTGACGGAATCGTCTGTTTCGGTGTGTGTAAACAGAGTTTAAGTAAATAACTAAATAAATAACTTCCATAACGCCGGAGTGTTGTTATTGCTCTCCGGGGATGCAGCTGGACGATACTCAGTCCCAGCAGCATGAATCTTGAACTCCTCACAGTCCCTCCCAGCTTCTCAATGCCGTTTCATTACGATTACCGTAAACGTTTGTAAATTCGCGCACTAGAAAACAACGTGCGGCTGATTTGGCCAGGCACTCGCGAACCACGGCTGGCGTGACCAGGCACTCGCGAACCACGGCTGGCGTGACTGCAGTGTTCCAAGGGGAGCCAAAGAAAATATTGCACATCGTGTACAATACCATAAACTAACTTTCCTTACTGAATGCTCATGATTTATAATACACACGTATTTCATCACATGACAAATCAGCATTTCTACAGTTGCTGAACTCACACGCCTGCAGCCTCAAGGAAACGAGGCTGTCACGACCAAAGGTCATTAAGCTCCATCAGCTTCCTCTGTAAGACACTGTAAGTTCAGCTGACTTAGCTGGTACAATTTCACACAGCGCTGTCACAGCTCCATACACAGAAATGCAGGACACCAACAAGAAGACATGGTGTTATCATACAACTTCCATTTTACGAACACGGGCAGAGACACATTACGTTCGTCTAATTTTGTCAATGTGTACGAGGAAACGTTAGCAATGCTCACTTAGCTTAATTCGCTAGCTTGGCTAACGTTAGCAAGCTGACTAAGAGAGTCCACTCAGGTGTCAAGACCAAATTACTAATAACGAGAGTAGTTTTTCAAACACAACTCCGCTAAGATTAAAGCTAGGCTGACAAAAAGACGAATGTGACCCAAAGCAGTCACTCACCACTGGGGTCGCCCAGCGACGTGGGGACCTCTCCGCTGTCCAGGATGCTGAAGCCTTCGTCGTTTTCAATCCCGGCGATCTCGCTCTCCTGCTGGGCCAAGAACGCGGCAGCGGGGTCCTCCTCTGAGCCGACACCGTTTCCAGCGGGGTGCGCGTTTAGCATGTCAAAATCATCCATGGTGTATGTGTTCGTGGCAGCTTAAATGTATGAAACTGGGGGGGTCAGGTGTAGCGATTGTCCAAAGCCGAGTAGCTAAACGGGAAGAAGGATGATTAGAGGGGAAAAAATGTACAAGCGAGCGAACCGGAAACGGGTGAACAACCAATAAAAAACCAGAATATGTGACTGATAGGAGAAAGAACCAATCACGTAGTACCTAATTCAAAAGTGGACCAATCGAATCTTTGAACCTTCTGCATACGGGTCCCATGACCTGTGAGAAAAATCCGCAGTCGGCGATTTTAGGTGACACTGAAGGCGTAATCGATTTTATATTCTCGTATCGAAAATTAAACTCGAACAAATTAATGAGAAAAAAAATTAAACGTAAATTTTATTTCTAGCTACATTTTTCAGGAGTTGTTTACATTGGCTCCTTTCTTGGCCTATGGCATAGAGCAGGGTGTAGTTGGTTTGTCTTGGGTGTGTTTTTCACCGTCTACCTTCACAAACCCTCCAGGTCCTGCTGCCTAAGTTATTGTAAATAATTAACAACAGTGACATTCTAAAGGAGCTCTGGTGTCAAACAACCAGTCAGCTGACCAGGAGGGCATGAATCAGCTGAGCGAAACACACATTGGCAGTCAATATGTGATGCAGCTACTACTACTTCTAGTCTACCACAATTATTAAAAAAACAACAACTTTGGAGTTTGGAGCAAACAAAGAATGTACAAATAGCTAAATAGTGTTCAATAGGGAAAAACCAAGGTGTCTCCTCAATTGCTCATTACCTAATATGATCAGGCATAAAGAAATTGAGTGGCTCCAAAATTTCAATTAATTTCAAATGATTTTAAAGGTCCAGCATGTAACATTTAAGAGGGTATATTGGCACAAAGTTGGCATACTATCCATAAGTATGTTTGTATAATTATATCACTTTCAAATAAATAAATAAAAAGGTTTCTATAGCCTTAAAAAAACAAGCCTTTGATGTACGTAAGTCAATGGCCTTACTTTACAGAGGACACCATTGTGCACTGCCATGTTTCTACAGCAGCCAGAAAGCTCTGAACTGCACAGCTCACTGCACAAGAAAGCACAATATCCTTTCTGGTATGTGAAAGCCACTGCAGTTCTCTGATGCACTTGGTAAAAGGATGGGTGATACTTCTTCTGGTACAACCTGCAGTCCACCTTTAGATGTCACTAATTCTTACACACTGAATGTGTGAAGAATGAATTATGAAAAAGACAAAAAAAAAAAAACAGGTACACTGGTAAAAGTTTATTCAACTTTTGCAAATGTGTTAGAGGGATGTTATTTTGGGAATTAAAAAGTAACATCAACAAAATATCAATATAACATAATATCCTGTAACTGTACAATTCCTAATAACTCACATGATTAAGTGGAAAAGTAATATGTTTTTAATTAACTTGACTGTTTTTAATATATAGCAGTACAGTGGAAGATCCAGATATTACAACTCTGTTGGAGCTCTAGCTTATACCGAGTGCAAAAGCCAGTGTGGTGATAACGGCTTTTTCAAGTCCCATTAGCACCAGTGAAAATGGGACATGAATGTAATTTTGTCAGTATAAATATCCAGGAGACTCATTCAATGTGCTCTGACTAATGTCACAGGCAGTGTGCAATTGAAAAAACAAAACAAAAAAACAGCTCAGTTGAAACTTTTCTTTTACTGGTCCCAAGAAAAGAAATCACCCCACAATGAGATTGGTATTTACGGAAAGGCTGTAAATGCCTCATTAAAACACATTTTCATGTTGAATGTTCCTATGATAATGATAGTCTTTGTACAAATGAAACACAAAGGCTGCTTAAAATTAAATTGGATGAACAAAAACAATTATTTGACATGGACGTGCGTTTAAAACTTTAAACTTGACCGACATGACCGATGTAACAGCATAAATCACAGGACCTGCGTAGTAACATATTTCCCAAAACACATGAAGCAAACATTCAGTCAGTAAAATATTTGTAACGTATGCAGTAATACAATGTAAAACAAAGAATTTAAAACGTAACCTGATTCAGACAGATAATTCACCCTTGCCATAATGTAGCAGCAATAGCAGTGATAACTAACTATCTAACTAACTACTGTTCTTAAAGCGTTACACCTTAAATAATTTAATGAATTACAAAACATGGATATATGACAGAGTAATTGGACGGTCACTCTTAAATGAAAATTTAGTACAAATTCTCCATACAAGATGAAAATAAATGTGTAACATAAAGTGTTGACAGTGAATAGAGAAGCAGTGTGTTTCAGTAATATTTTTGGTCACAACTGAAACAAGCTTCTCCATGCAGTCCACTATCTAAATGCTTGCTGATGATGCACCACATAATAGGTAGTCATTAGAGAGGAAGATTTTTTTTGTTTTTATCAATGCAATCATTGATAAAACATTTTTCAATTTTGTCTCATCTTTTTAATATGACCATGCAAAGTCAGATGAACTGACTGCCTTTTAATAATCCAACGAATAATCAAATAATTGAATATTCATGCTCAAAACCACATTACATTACAAGTAAAGTGTTTGAAGCCTGTCCTGAAAGTGTTCTTACATAAGAACAGTAGACAGACAGGTTACTGGCATGTGCATTCAACTCACTTTACACATGAAGTATTCAGGCTTAATCTGGTTAACATCTCAGTCCTAAAGCCTTGGCAATTTGAATTTGTGTAGCCAACACAAGAAAACTGCAACTCTTTTAGGTTATCAACAAGCAGCAAAATAGAATTACTTTTTCAAATATCAGATTTTTTTACCAAATGCCCCCACCCCCTTCATTATTCAAAATGTATGCTATAAATGTTATTTTAAATTTAAATTAGTTAAGGTTGTACGATCTTTTCTGTCTTGCAATCATATCATTGATACTGTTTCTCAGTAAACCGGGACTAGTAGTATATCCTTCAGTATTTTCTTCTTGTTGTGTAATCTAGCACCATGCTAGCAGCTCCAAGTAATGCAGGGTCCTCCAAGTCTGATGTGACAACTTTGATGCTCTGTGCAGAGAGGAGAGCTCTCCCATGGACAATGTGCTGCACTGGGTTCTGGTAGTAAGAAGCCAAGACTCCAGATAGAATCACAAGAGAGGGGTTTACTATATGGAGAATGTTGATGATGCCCACACCTAGAGCTGTGCAGGCTGCAGACACAAAGACAAAAAAACATTTTTACAAACAGGTATAATTATTACCAGTGAATTTTTCTCGGCAATGGACTGCACCATTGTTCATCATTCATTATCAAGACAGTGGCGGTGCGCCATATTATAATTTGTCCCACCACAGTTTAATAATGAATCCGTTTTACACTTCTAATATTATCACCAGAGACTTCTAACTTAATGTTGTGTGTCCATTACTTTCTTGTAGAGTTCAGTGCAGCAGATTTTGCTTCATGCTTGCTCACTCACACGTTATTACTGTCCACGTAGACAACGAGATCCCATAAACACCATTCAGACATGGTATTAACATGCGCACTGAGAAATCTGATCACAAGTGGGCAGCATTAAGTATTACTGTTCACACCAAGTGGCAACCAGTCATGATGTCAGAGAAAGAATCTGAACCTCCATTTTGAAGCCTCCAAAATCGCATTTCCAGTGCCAGGAAAATGTTCACTGACGCTATAAATCAAGTGGAAACTAGTATTTTCACATAGACTTCCCTGTAAATGGGGATTAGGTGAATTGGACACTCTAAATTGACCATAGGAGTGAGTGTGAGAATGAATGGTCGTTTGTCTCTAGCTGTGTGTGGCCCTGCGATGGACTGGCGAACTGTCCAGGGTGTACCCCGCCTATCGCCCGATGTAGCTGAGATTGGCACCCCCCGCGACCCTCTGGTGGAGGATAAAGCGGTTAGATGATGACTGACTGACTTCCCTGTAAATTATTTTGCAACCAGTGGAGTCGCCCTTACTGGCAACTCAAAATATTCCTGGTTGTTTTTAGAAGGAACCCAGAAGCCTACATCCATTATTTTTAATATACAGAATGTGGTTCATGTGTCTCCTGTAACATGTGATGGCATCTGGCTTAATTCATGCTGAATTCAAATGCACACAGACAAAATGTGTTTTTAATCTGACTGTACAGATGTGTCTGGTGTCAACATGTTTGTGTGTCAGTGTTTGTTTGCGTCTGAGAGTGAAAAAAGTTGACAAACTGAGCAAAGCAAAATGAACTTTACCATTAAAATGAAGTCATGAGAACTCATTTAATTCTCAAGTCTGTATGTCAGGCTCTGTCATACATGGGGAACTGCAAGCACTTGCATGTGTGTATTCACCCCCACTAATGCCCAAGATGGAATCAATCAATTAGGCAAACACTACTGCAATGTGGTGAAAAATTACAAATCTTTAAATAAATGCATTCAGAAATAAATAAATTAAATACTTTATTTATATATCATTATATATTTATATAGTTTGTCTATGCATGTTGCCCTGTGATAGACTGGTGAACTGTCCAGGGATTAACCCCCCTATCGGGTATGTTAGCTGAGATTGGCAAAGCTCCCCAGGCGACCCTCATGTGGAGGATAATGCAGTAGGAGAACTGTGGCGCGTGTGCACTTTTATGGTCACCTGCATAAAACCAGATCTACAATCTGAGCACTGCCTGTTCTCTGGCAGGAAGAAGTTGTAGAGTCCTCACACGCCTGTAACCAATACTGCATTAGACTGAGCCCCAGGGCCCTATAGACGTATATCTCATTATCATACCACACCTAAATACAGAAAAAATAAATGTAGAAATAAATAAATCATTATTTTATTTATTTCTGTTCCCTGGTTCATTCCCTAGTTTGAGCTTTGAGGAGAATTTGTTTTGTGTGTGGTCTGTGCTCTCACCCTTGTTCAGAATAGCATCGGCTTTAGGGTTGCCCAAACTGGCTGCAGTGATGAGGTGGGCAGCAGTGACCGGCTCAGAAAGCTTCATATCCATCCCCTCCACCTTCAGCAAATCCTCTAAAAGAGACACACCAACACTCAAGTAAGATATAAAGCAACCTAGGGTATGTAAATTATATGTCTAATAACGAGATTTGATTTAGATTGTTTCATTTATCTCAAACAATCAACATACTGTGACAGAAAAAATAAAGCAGATTAATCAATTCTGATTGATTCTGTCAAGCACAACAAAAAACCTACGCATTCGAGAAGGAGCAGGCAGCAGCATAGTGCTTTTTTATTACATTACATTACATGTCATTTAGCAGACGCTTTTATCCAAAGCAACTTACAATGGGTATGAGCACAATCAGCCAGGGGTGGAATCGAACTTGCGACCATTGCGACCATGATGTCTTTCGCACACAGGGTACTGGTCTTAACCACTGAACCACTCCACCCCAGCTTTTTTGGTCCTGCCCCCACTTTACATTATCATATAATTGCACAATTGAATATGTATAGATACACTGTATGTATGCACACTGCTTAAAACAATGTAGGTCATACAACAACATACAACAATACAACAATGTAACATCATATTGTACAACAATAAACTGACTAATGCAAAAAAAATAAGATATACATAAACACACATACACATACATATATACAAACTCTACCACTATGTAACCATTGTATTGTCTTTTGTGTTTTAATTTTACTGTGTGCATTTGTCACAGATTATGGCAAAGAGGAACAGGGGAACCACGCAAGACAAAAAGGCAACAATGCCCATGATCCCGAGTTGCTTCCCAGCCATCAAGTCATCAAACTAGGTCTTTTGTTACTGCTTTGACTAAGCGATGCTATAGCACTGTGCATTTAATCCACAGTAAAGACTTCTCCAACACCACAACAGTGATGGAAAACACTTTACAAACTATATAGGGTCTGCGCTCTATGGCATCAATTGTAGATACAATGTGTATAAGACACACCTTACACTCTCAGTCTACTCATAGTTGTTCACTCAGTCTCAGCACATTCCTCAAAAATACAGATATTACTATAAAACTCTTACCGTCGTGCAGTCTTTTAGCCTCTCTCTGCAGGGCCATCCCAGACGCATAGGCCTCTATGCATCCACGGCTGCCACATGAACACTCGGGGCCTTCTAATGAAACCATGATGTGACCCAGCTCTGCAGCGCAGAAGGTGCTGCCATGGACCAGCTCACTGTGGTGGATAATTCCTCCACCAATACCTACAGACAGAGACAAAGACATGATGTATTTATTTTCCTTGACAGTCAAGGCAATTAAGCAAGAGGTCTAATTTACTACATGGAACTCAGTGCAACCAATATCACCATTTTACCTGAATGAATGATTAAGATAATTCAAGAAACAACTGAAAGGAATCATAAATCATAATCAAAATATTTAATATTTTTTTCAATGTTTATTGTTTTCAGTCATTTAAATCTTCATTGCCAAATTTAAAATGAAAAAAGTCTCCTTATTTATTTTAATCACATAATCACATGTATACTTTCAGCTTTTATCGCTGTGATATGTCAAAAATTAGATCATGTCATGTACTGTAAATCTATCAATCATGTTCTGAAATTTCAACTTGAGAGTGAAGAAAATCACTCAAATTGTTTGTCTTTGAAGATTTGTTATTCACGTTACCCGGTGCTTATAAAGCTAAATTTATATCTATTCATGTTTTTGCATTAATTTTATATGCAATTTCATTTCTGGACAAATTGGAGCCACATTTGGTGAAAGCGTACTATGGATAAAGGTTGCTTTCAGGCATGCTCGGCAACCCCCTAACATAAGTAAACATAAAAGAAACCGACTGAATAGTCCGTTTTTCTTTTAAGTTTGATATGTCCTGCGTTAGTGAATTTACCATAGCATTCCTACTGTCTTGAACACACCACCTGTGTGTGATGCGGTGCCATGCAGACTAGAACTTTCTCCAATACAGCTGCTGACAGCTTATGTTTTACTTTTGCCCCTTTTCGCTACTATCCGGTTTGGTTGTTTGTTGTATGGTGTTTGCAGTGCCGGCCCAAGCCTTTAGGGGGCCCTAAGCAGAATTTGATTTGGGGGCTCCCCCTCCAACCACACAGACTCAACTGTGTGTAACGATTATTGACACAAATGTCACACTAGCAATTACCAATTGTATTTATACATACGGATTATGAACTATTTTTCCCCTGAGCACAGATGCATAAGGACCACCCTATTTGTTCAAGAGTGGGTGTATACGGGAAGGGGGGTCTAGGTTTCCTCCCCCACAAAATTTTTAGTCTGGTAGATGCGATTTCCCATATTCTACTGCATTTTTGAGATGGCCAGCTGGAGAAGGGAAATTTGTTCAGATTCATAGCCTTTTGCTTTTTCAGGGCCCCTTTACCTCTTGGGCCCGGTGGGCTCTTTCAGTAATCCTTCCTTGCTCACATGCCAACAATGTTTTGGGGATCCCCTCTAGACCTCTGGCCTTTGGTAGACCCTTGTCTACCAAATAAACATTATTTACACCAAACCAGACACCTTTTAACCTTAAAGGGGACTTTAAGGTTTAAAATCACAGATTTATTTTAAACTTTGATATTCAAAGTGAAGCACAAAGTGTGGTTTACTGAAGTTTAATTGAAAAATTAATTAATTAATTTGATCATTCAATCATGTCACTTGTTTACGTCATTTAATATGTTTAAAAAACAAACAAAAAAAAAACACTTGATTGGTATTGCTGCAGAGCACAGCTGAATAAACTCCATCTGTCTGGCATCTGTATCCTGTTCTTTAATTGTTCTTTAATCCCCCATACCTTACTGCTCTAAACTGGCTATTTTTCCTGGAGACATCATTTCTCCTTTTTAGTCACTATGTCTCTAGATTGTTCAAGACAAGAGTCCTTTTAAATAATGTCACCTATGGAGTTAAAATAATCATTATTTATTTGATCCACCCACTCTGCATACACAATCAACTCCCAATTGTGTATTCAGTATTGACGTGTGGCAGGATGTAAACAGGACACATGGACAATGGACAATAAATCCTGGTAATATTGACATTGCAAACCATCACATTATATGTTATTGTTGTATTACCACTATATACTGATCATCCAATCTAAACTTCTGACATTTGGTGTAGACACTCCATACAGCCTCTACCTGTTTAAGAAACCTGTGCCTCTGCCACTCTCTGAACAGAAGAAACACACCGCAGTTTGTTTCTCATTTGCATATATGTATTTCTGCAAATATCTTCCCTACAAAGTAGCTGAGGTTTGTCCAGTATGTCGCCATCTCTACATACATGTTTTTGCTTACTCATTTTAAAAGTAACAGTCAATAGGGAAACTCCCAAAAGTGAAATAAGTCAGTTCAACTGCTCACAAACTCACCAACATTCCAAAAAAAACAACTGGATTCATGCAATTTTCAAATCCTGCTGCCTTGTCACCTGTGCCTGTGATGATTGTCACAAAGTTCTCCACTCCTTTGCCATGGCCAAACTTCTTCTCAGCCAGTGCAGCACAGTTGCCATCATTGTCGACCCAGACAGGGAGGTGCATGGCGTCCGAAATGGGTGTTCGGAGGTCAATTGTGGACCATTCCTGGATCAGCTTTGTTGAGTGCAGGACCACCCCTTCTTGCGGGTTTACTCGTCCACCCGTGGACACCCCTGAGATATCAATGACATATTTGGACAGAACTGTGTGAAAATATTTAAAATGAATATACTATTCAAAAAGGAATGTGAGTGCATGTTTGGTCACATGTAGGAGCTTAAACTCACTTTATTTTTATATCAACATGATTAAGATATTCATATTTGTGTATTTTCACATACCAACTCCTAGTATTCTGCAGTTGAGGCGCACAGCCTCCCACATGGCTTCAAAGCACATCTTCAATATGAGCTGCATCCTATCCTCAAAGGTCTTTGGATTAGGCTGAGTATATTTCTTCAATATCTTACCCTGCACAGTGAGGTCAGTGAAAGTGACACATCATTACCTCATATCTTTGTGAATAGATGCAAATATCATTGTGCTAAATACTTAATGCCCATTAAAATACAGCCACATCAAAATAGTAACAGTCAGTGCAGCCTACCTTCATGCATACAATAGCCACTCTGAGGTTGGTCCCTCCCAGGTCAACTGCCAGAGCACTCTGTGTCTCCAGGATGTGATCAATGTCTTGGGAGAAGGAGTCTTTCACTGGGGGGAAACAGAAGGTCTTCTGCAGGGGCTCGTCCAGGTCAATGGTGCGCAGAAACTTGAGAATACGAGTCACTGCATTGCCATCACCATAAATCTTGCCACTGATGAGAAACAGAAATCCAACTTAAAAAAAACAACACATACATAAAATCCCATTCTAGGATGTATGAAGTGCCCATATTATGATATAATATAATAATTTCCACAAAATTGTGAGGAAACTTGATGTAGACAGAAATCAGAGAGCCTTTGTCTAATCAGAATTTTAAAGAAAGAAAGAAAGCACATACATGCTGCATATTTCCACTTATCCATGTAACAACTCACATGTTAAAATGCTTATCATCACTGGAGACCGTGTGTTAATATCATATTAAATAATTCATACAATCTATGAGTACTGCACAAAAGCCTTATGGTACCACCAGCTTTGTTGTTTTGTAATTATATTTTTTAATATTTAGACAAATACGGATTTTATCAGTAACATTAATTAGGGTTCCACTCCAGGTTTAAGAGAGCCAGGGTCAAAAGTAAGGGTAGGTCACACAAAAAGCTACTTTACATGTCTCACATATTTTCTGCATAGGGAAATATTTACAC